>NW_027505182.1:0-233005 GCF_021521415.1 Bidens hawaiensis
GTATAATATATTTGACGTGCTTGTGACAGGCATGCGCATATGAATTTGTTTTTTTAGTGATTAAAAATCCCCAAAAAATAAAAAGAAAAGAAAATGAAATATTTATATTTATATTTATATTTATATTTATATTTATATTTATAATATAAATATTTTTGTGTATGACTCTGGGTCATGCTTTTTGTGTACAAGCCACACCCACACCCACACCCACACCCACACCCACACCCACCTCTCTTCATTCATCTCTCTTCCAATTTTAGGGCTACCTCGCTCTCTCTCATTTACCACTGCAACCAAACACCTTCTTCTTTATTTATAAATAAGCAAGAAAATATTAATCTCTATTCTCTCTTTAAACACCCACACACCACCATACGTATTACACAACCTCCATGACAACGGTCCCTGCAAAGCATCATCATCAACCACTTCTCACTTCCGTTCCTTAAGTGGGGCCACAGAACCCAATCCAACCGCCGCCACCGCAACTCACCTCCCACCGACTCAATCAACGCCGTCGTATTGCCGGACAGCTGACGCAGATGACGCTGACGTTAAGCCGTGGAATCTGAGGCCTAGGAGGTTGACGATCGATGACGGTAACGGTAACCGTGTGAAATCGGGGCGGCTGGAGAATAATGAGAAAGAGAAAGAGCAGGCAGCGAGAAAGGAGTTATGGATCTCGTTATCAAAGGAGGAGATTGAGGAAGATGTGTACGCGTTTACGGGATCCAGACCGGCTCGAAGACCCAAGAAACGAAACAGAACGGTCCAGAAGCAAGTTGATGTATGCACGGGTTAAGTTAATTTTGATTATTACTAATTTGAATGATTGATTGATTGATTGTTAGTGTTTTGAAATATTCATATTGCAGAATCTTTTCCCTGGACTGTACCTAGTTGGAGTTTCAGCAGATTCGTACCGTGTTTGAGTTTAAGCTACCGGTTGTATGGTTTTGGGTTCCAGAGCCGGCCCTTGGGGTGGCAGGGTGAGGCCCGACACCATATGTATTTTTATTAAAAATAATACATATATTTAATGTTTAAACATAATTACATAACCACTAGCAGCAATTTAGTCTGGTGGCAAATGGGTATTACTCTAAACCAAGAGGTTATGGATTCTAGCCTCATTTGAGACATGTTTAATTATTTTTCTATATAAAAGTTTTTTACACAACCCAAATTATAATCAAGTAAGCCCATATAAAAATTAAACTTTTTAAACCCAACAAAACACTCCTTTTCCTTTTACTTAAGGCCCAAAAAAATTTCGCCTTTAGCCCAAATATCTTTTTATTTTCATGGAGCCGGCCCTGTCGGATTCTTATCGAGTTTTTTTTTTTTTTTTTATGATTTGTTTTTATGTTGATTCATGTTTTAATATGGTGATCTGTAGCAGAAGTGAAGAGTATGAAGGCATGAATCAGAGTTTTAATTAGAGGTTCTGCAATGGTAAGAAATTAATTAAGAATGATTAATATCTTTTGGTTGTTATGATGAATAGTTTTAGGTAGGAAAGATAAATAAATAAACAAATGTGTTGAAGTTACATGATTGGATTATTATGATTTCACTGCTATATAATTAGACCCAATTACAAATTTTGTCCTTTAAAAAAAGCCAAATTACGGTTCGTGTCCTTTACTTGCAGGCGGTGTCCTTTAAACTTTTTTTTCCTACAAGTTTTGTCCTTTACGCTAACTGGGTTAGAAAAAGTCAGTTAAATGCCCTCACGTGAGACGCATGTGAGGGCATTTTTGTCCTTTCTTATATCTCTGCAACTAAGCCTCTGTATCACTCTTCCCCCTCCCTGTCGATCGAATCAATTCCCGGCGATCAGAAACCTTAAACCCTCGTGTGTCCGACGCGACTAATCAATTAGGGCTTCAATCAATTGCACATCATTCTCAGAACTTAAACACGTAAGATGGATGATCCTCCTCATCCTCCATTCTACATTCGTGAAGCTGATGAACAATCAAATGCTGATGCGTTTTATGGTAAGTTAAAACTTTAGGGTTTATAATTGGGTTTATTTAACTAACAGCTGTTTAATCTTGTTTGTATAGTAAATAATCCACATTTGTTCACGATCAAGATGCACCATGGTGGCAGTTTCACTAAATTTCCAGGACGGGTTTATAAGAGAGCCGTTGTCCATTATGTTGACATGCTAGATATTGACAAGTTTTCAGTTCACGAGCTTGATCGAATCTTGCTTGAATTATCCTATCCTACAGATAAGGTTAGATTCTACCATTATGTAGTACCGGGTTCAGATTTGGATTGGGGGCTTAGAGCTTTGGGAAGTGATGATGATGTTAGGGGATTTGCTAAG
The DNA here is from genome assembly GCF_021521415.1 of Bidens hawaiensis. Classification (NCBI taxonomy): domain Eukaryota; kingdom Viridiplantae; phylum Streptophyta; class Magnoliopsida; order Asterales; family Asteraceae; genus Bidens; species Bidens hawaiensis. The sequence continues at coordinate 2,345 of NW_027505182.1, forward strand.
TATATTGGAGCTTTTAATCAGTTAATGAATGTGTATGTTGAGCATGAGTTCACCTCTGTACACACATACTTCTGCTCAACCTCAAAGTTTACCATTGAAGAGATAACAAATGAGGAGTTTCTTGCAAGCGAGGTCGTACTAGATAAAGCAAACTCAGTTAAGAAAATGTTGTTGTTGGAATGGCAAGATAGCACAAATGAGGTAGTTGTGGAACAAGACAAACAGGATGCAAATGTGAATGTTCAAGAAGAGAATAATGTTGGTGTTGTTGAACAACAAGACCAGATTGATATATGTCATGAGGATCCAGAATTTGACCCTATGTTTGGAGAGGATGCTTTTGGTGTGCAACCTACAAATGAGGTGGAGATTGATTACAATGGTGATGTAGATGGAGGTGGGGATGGGGGTGGATATGGTGTGCAGCCTACAAATGAGGTGGATATGGATTACAATGGAGGTGGGGATGGAGGTGGGGATGGAGGTGGGGATGAAGATAGTGAAGATTCTTCAATTTCAGATGAAGAAAGTGGAGATGAGTCTTCAAGTTCAGATGAAAGTGGAACTGATGATAGTAGGGATTCTAACTATGAAATGAGAGATGAGAGTTCTGATGATGATGAACATCTAGAGGGTTGTCCAGTTAAGAAACCAAAGAATGTGAAGAAATCTAAGAACAAAAAGAAATCTAAAAATGTTAAGAAAACTAGGGATGGTGATGAAGATTCAGAAAGTGATTCAGATAGTGACTTCAACTATGAAGATGGTGAAATACATGATGTAGATGTAGATATGAGGGATTTCAGACTGCATACTGATTTTGAAGTTGAACAGCAGGATGCAAATTGTAGTTTAGAGGTTTTGGACATAGAAACGGATGATGTGATGTTGGATAATGATAGGATGTATAATGAGAAACAAAGAAATGAGGGGGACATGGATTATCTTTTCCATGTGGGAATGGTTCTTGGAATGCCTTGGTGATGACTTGGATATAAACAACAGATCCAAGTTTACCTTTATGAGTGACAGGCAAAAGGGTCTTATACAGGCTGTAGATAAGTTGTTTCCTTCTGCAGAGCATAGGTTTTGTGTGAGGCACATTGAAGATAACCTAAGAACACTCTTCAAAGGAAAGCTTTTAAGGGATGCTCTTTGGAAGCTGGCTAGATGTACATCACCTACACAATATGAGAGAGAGATGAACAACCTAAAAAACTTGAACAAAAGGTGTCATCTTTGGGTATCTAAGATCCCACCAGAAACATGGTCAAGGTCACACTTCTCTGGTAAGTTTTTAATTTTGTATCCTTTATTCTCTCATAACTTTCAAGTTTTGTCCTTTATCTGTTGTGTTTTGTTATAATAGGTAGAGCAATGTCTGATGTGTTGACCAACAACATGTGTGAATGTTTCAATTCAAAGCTGGTAGATGGAAGGGACAAGCCTATTATCACATTGCTGGAATACATCAGAGAATATGTGATGAGGAAGATTGTTACTGTGTTGAAGGTAATTGATAGGTCATCAGGGTTACTAACACCATATGCTACACAAATTATGGAGTCAGTGAAGAAGGAAGCAAGCAGGTGAGTTGTATGTGAATATTTACTTGTCTTGTAAATGATGTGAATGGTTTACATATTTGGATGATAGGTACTCTGTGCATTGGAACGGTGAGGATCATTATCAGGTAACAGGTCCATATGGTGATCAGTGTGTAGTGAACATGAGCACAAGTACATGTGCATGTAGGAGATGGGAGATAACTGGGATACCTTGTAGACATGTGGTGGCATGTATTTGGTTGAAGGGTGCACATGACAGATCTGTTGGCAGGCCAGAAACATTTGTCAAACCAATTTACACAATGGATAGGTGGAAGGCAGTGTATAGCTACAAGGTGTATCCCATCAATGGTAAGAGTATGTGGCCCACATCACAAGTCCCAATCCAGATCACAGCTCCTAAATTAAAAAAGCAAACTGGAAGGCCAAAGAAATCAAGGAAAAAGTCAGCAGTGGAAAGGGAAGATGGTGGTTCAAGGAAAAAGTCAAAGGTTGATGCAAAGGGCAAGGGAAAGGCTGTGGAGGGTGAAGGCCAGAAAGTGAAGGCAGTGAGAAAGACAAAGCCAAAAGGATCAAACACTTGTGGGACATGTGGTCAAAAGGGTCACAACAAGAGATCATGCATGAAAAATTTTGCAGATTAATGTGCCTACTGTTTGACTGTTTTTGTAGTTTTTATGACTTTATGGTATGGATATTTTTATGACTGTTTTTGCAGATTAAGTTGTTAGACTTTTTTTGAAGTTTTTCATGGTATGGATGTATTAAGTTGTTGTCTGGACTTATTTTAAGTTTTTCAAACACTTGTATGGATGTATTAAGTTGTTATGGATGTATTAAGTTTTTCATGTAATGGTTTGGCAGTTTTTACTTATTTGCAGATTGTGCATGATGTGCAGATAGATGGATGTGTAGATAGATAGTGCACAATGTGCAGATAGATGGATGTGTAGATAGATAGTGCACAATGTGCAGATTGTGCATGATGTGCAGATAGATGGATGTGCAGATTGCAGATTGTGCATGATGTGCAGATAGATGGATGTGCAGATTGCAGATTGTGCATGATGTGCAGATAGATGGATGTGCAGATTGTGTATGATGTGCAGATTGTGCATGATGTGCAGATAGATGGATGTGTAGATAGATAGTGCACAATGTGCAGATTGTGCATGATGTGCAGATAGATGGATGTGCAGATTGCAGATTGTGCATGATGTGCAGATAGATGGATGTGCAGATTGTGTATGATGTGCAGATTGTGCATGATGTGCAGATAGATGGATGTGCAGATTGTGTATGATGTGCAGATTGTGCATAATGTGCAGATTCTGCATAATGTGTAGATTGTGCATAATGTGTAGATAGTGCACAATGTGCAGATTGTGCATCATGTGTAGATAGTGCACAATGTGCAGATTGTGTATTCAATCCATCCAAAAGTCCAAAATAAACTAACCAAAGATTCAAAATAAACTGATGATACATTGCTTAAAAGGGATCCAAAATTACATCCAAAATAAAGTCAAAATACATAATACTTAAACTGCATAAAGTCCTAAATTAACTAATAAAGTCAAAATACAAATAGTCAACAACTTCAAATTCAGTCAACTAGTTAGATTTTCATTGCAATTACAATTGCAATGAAAATGATCCAACTAATGACCAATCTGTTCTTCATCTTCCTTGCTTGTTCTTTATAACTCTCTAAACTTTGTTCAACCTTGTTTTTCGACTTCAATAAGCCCGGGATAATCTCCAATGCCCGTTCACACATTGGTGGGTCACGCCATCCAAGAAAGGGGCAATCCGATGTCTGGAAAAGAGGAGAAACATGAAGTATAAACAATTGACTGGAACTTAAATCGAATTACACACTTACCATGTCCGGACAAGAGAAAAACCGACGACCTGGATTTCTATCAGTCCATGAAGTTCGAACAACTGCTACCTTGCCACAAACACAGTAAGCCATCATCAATTGAGCCCTGGTATTTGAATTTCGCATCGAGCCCTAATTGATTGAAGCCCTAATTGAGTCGCGTCGGACACGAGCCCTAATTGAAGCCCTGATTGAAGCCCTAATTGAGTCGCGTCGCCGGAGAATTGAATCGATTGAAGGACACACTGATGGAAAAGAGGGGGAAGAGTGATACAGAGGCTTAGTTGCAGAGATATAAGAAAGGACAAAAGTACCCTCACATGCGACTCACGTGATGGGATTTAACTGACTTTTTCTAACCCAGTTAGCGTAAAGGACAAAACTTGTAGGAAAAAAAAGTTTAAAGTACACCGCCTGCAAGGAAACTTAGAAAAGGACACGAACCGAAATTTGGCTTATTTTAAAGGACAAAATTTGTAATTCTGTCATATAATTATTAAGTTATATTATTATTATTATTGATGTAATTTCGTATATCATATTTTTGTTACCTTAAAGATGGAACACTTGTTAACTGAGTTCAAAGATCTTTGTTTAGAATCTAAAAGCTTAGTCTTTTTGACCATAAAGATGAAAACTGTCTACATTGTGTCTCATTTTGACTCACATCCGTCGGCATTAAAATATAGAATATAATATTATACATTAGAATTGTATAATACGTGTGAGAGAAATGTTGAAAGAAAAAGTGGGAACTTTGAACTCTTATCGCTTCTTAGATCCCCTCTTTGTGATCATAAAAAAAGTGTTTTTAAGTTTTGATGGTGTGTATTTAAAGGGTGTAAAAAGTTTTAATTTTCATGATGTGTTTAAATGGTCGAAAAGTGACCGAAGTGTATTTGATTGATTGATACAACATCGTGATAATATAGTTTTACTAATAAGGATCAGCGAAAGAATATAAAAAAATTTGGTCAGTTGGCCAATCAAAACTGAAACGACCATTTTGTCACAAGTTGGGCGAGGTGTGGTTGTTTGGTGATATCTTGGGCTTGGGCCTGGGCCTGGGCCAGGGCCAATGGTTTTGTAATCTTGTAAAGTTACTACGAAAACAATTCTACACATTGTAAATAACTTAGTTTTTATTAACCAATAAAAATGAAATTAATTATTACTTTTTGTTGTTCGGTGTCCAAAAAATTGTAGGAAAGAAATAGAAAATAATAAAAACACTCCTACCTCAAAATACTTTTTAACCCAAACAAAAGCAAGCAAACAAACATGCAATGGCGACGGTGGTGATAGTTCTAGCGACGAAAATGATGGTGGCAACGGTGGTTGTGGTGTCGGTCAGGCGGCAGGGGTGGTAGTGGAAGCATTGGTGGTGATGGCGATGATAGGGTGGCGGCGACGGTGGTGGCGGTTTGGCAACGACAGTGGTGGTGGCGATGTTGTCAAGCGGCGGCGATGACAATGATTGCGGTGGTTACGGCGACGGTGGCAGCAGCGGTGGCGATGGTAGCGCTGGTGGTGGCGGTGGTGGTGGTTATGACGGTCAGGTGATGGTAGTGGCGATGATAGTGGAGGTGTTGTTGAGAAAGTAGGGTGAAGAAGGAATGAAATGAAAAAAAAAAGGCGGGGGTGGAAATGAATGGTTTTGATGGAATGAGATTCCATGTGTAATGGATAATTCCATTCCATTGAGCAATCAAACATCACTTTTTTCATTCCCACACAATGAATCATTCCATTCCCCTATCATTCTTGCATACCAAACGCTACCTAAGGTCTCGTTTGGTTTGCGGAATTTTATGGAATTTGAAAATTTTCATTTAAAATTCAATTTGGTTAGTCATAGACATTATGATGGAATGCTTATTAAAATTGATCGAAAACACTCATTTTCTTTGGAACATTTGATCATCACATCCATGTATTCCTCACCTTTCTATACACTTCTGATGAATCAAACAACTTGGTAGGGATGAAGACCAACTAGATCAACATAGACATACCTAGAGATTTATAGGGGCTTAACCATAACCGAATGGTTGGTTAACCATAGGTTAGTTAACCGTCAGTTTTGTTTCAATTTGGTTAATTGTCCAATATATTTTTTAATGTTTTTTTTAGTTGAAATTGGTTCAGTTGTGGTGTTTCAAGTCAATTATATAGTTTCAAATTTGAAATATGTTGGTTCAAAGCTTGAACATGGTGTTCTAATCTATGTTATAGATGGTTGCGAGTTGCGACACTAATTTAAATGTGCGGAGCTACAAAATAGAGGTATTAAAGAAGAAAGTACATGTATAAAATTTACAAAAACATAAACATACAAGGTTCGGTTCGGCTTTGGTTAAATTCGGTTACCGGAGATGCATTAACCGTAATCATAACCGAATGGTCGGTTAACCATAATCGACGGTTTTGTTTGGTTATGGTTAATTCTGGTCAACTTTTTTGATAAACGGTTCGGTTTTCGGTTATGGTTTGAAGACTGGTAGAAAGAATCCAACCATATTATGGATTACAAGAAAAAAGTGTCTTCCTAAGAATATTTATCCTTCAAAAATTTTATTTTCTACTAGTTTGAGGTCCGTGTATCACACGAGTAATTGATAAAAATTTAAACTTTAACCATTAAGTTAAATACAATCAACAAAATGATCATATATTGTTAATGCAATTACAATTAACATTAAAATTACATAAATTTTATAATTAAGGTTACACAAATATGTTACAAATAAATAAAAACTTCATTATATACTACATTTGTGATTGTATTGGTCGGTACATATTGTTTAACAAAAATCAAAATTTTTAGTCCATGTCTACTTGTAACTCTTGATAAGGTAACATATAAATCTGTTTGTAACTCTTGATATAGCCACGTATAGTTGTCCGTGTGACAAATAAGGTTCTTTCAAATACGTAACAACCTAGATAAATGATAATATATCCATGAAATTAATAAAAAAATATATTTATACACCTAACATATCATTCCCTTTAATCAATAAATATGATGTTATTTGATATCATCTATTCATGTTAATTTATCCAAAAAAACATGATTATCCCATAAACCAACTTTGATGATATAATCATCCTTAGAATCTTTAGAATTTGAAATTGATTGATCATGATAAATTTGTTATTAATATTTTGTGTCAGACAAATTTTTAATTGATTTTATATTTTACAATTAGCAATTTATATGGGAGATATGATGGATGACCCTGACTTGTCACGGTTCGAGTCATGATCTCACCCGGTTTTACCAGCTCCTCGCTGTCGTGCCATTTGGCGGGCGTGGGGGTCGGGTTTTATCCGGAAAATCCGTCAATAGGTGGACCGCTAGGGGCTCCGTCCGTCCGGATTCGTGGCCGGCTCGGACTACCTTTACCTAGTGGGAGACGCGTACGAAGTATCCTACATTACTTAGTTGGTCGTTCAAAAAAAAAAGATTCATAAACAAGCACTTAAAAAATATATTAAAGTAATTTATCTTTATACAATACTTAATAAGAATTTGACTGTTTATAAATAAAAACTTTATACCTTTTTGAATTTGACTGTTTATAAATAAAAACTTTATACCTTTTTTTTGAAGTATGAACTTTTATAAATACAAAAATCCAAAAAGAAACACCGAAGCACGTCGTGCTTCCACAAGCCGGAAAGCAAAGCAACACTAAAAAACAAGTTACATGAATTTAAATCTAAACAATAAACTACCATAACTTACTTTTATTTTAAGTGTGATAAATAGCATGACTGTAATGGTAACTCATTTATTATTTTCCATTACTTTTGATTTCTTTTATGCAATACGTGCAAGTGTGTTATAGGATTTAGGGCTGAGCACGGTTCGATTTGGTTTGGTTTTTAGATGAAACCGAAAAGTCGGTTTTTCAAATTCACAAACCGATCGGTTTTCGACTTTAGGGTTTTTTGGTTTTTCGGTTCAGTTATAATCGGGGTTTTTTTTTTTTGTATTTTTTGTATTTTTTGTGTGTGTAGACATTGCAGAAAAAATCCAAAAAAATGACAATGCACAAGTGTGGAACCAAACGAATACAAACTTGTAAGGGTACTATAATTTAAAATTCAACAATGTTCTTAATCAATAAACACTAAAAGTTTAGTTTCAATCTTCATTCTTCATCTTCAAAGTTTACTCCAAATCTTAATCATCTTCATAATCTTCATCACAATCAATGGTAGATCATTTTGGTGTTTTGTTTTCGGACATAACATCTTAAAAAACACATATAATTATATTAATATTTAAGTAAAAACACATATCGGTTCGGTTTTTTCGGTTTCTAAGAAATTGAAAACCGAACCGAAACCCAAAAGTCGGTTTTTCAAAAAATTAACCGTCGGTTAATGCTTCGGTTCGGTTTTGGTTCGGTTTTTTCGGTTAATTCAATTTTGGTTCGGTTAATTCGGTTTTCTGCGCACCCCTAATAGGATTCTAGCAGTTCTCTATTTAAAATTGGTTCCATATTGGACTTGGACGTGCCTACTTGTGGATTAAAATAATAACAAAAATTAAGACAGCAAACTACTTTTTTTAAGAAGTAAAAATGTACACCATAAATTTTTTTTAAAACATAGAAAATTTGGATTTTAATAATTCAAACTATTACATATTGGCCACTAATAATTCCAATTAATAATCTAGTCGGTGACGATCCAAACTTATAAATTTTGTTACCAATAGCAGTCTTAATCAAACAGAAAGTTAACCCTCTCAGCTGTTTTCGTTTAAGTTAGTATGAAATTACCAAAATACCCTCACTAACAATTACATAAGAAGTTAAAATTACTAAAATACCCTTTATAATTAAAAAAACAACTAAATAAAAAACTCATATTATGTTCTTCCTTCCACACAACACACACCATCCCTACCACCATTTCAGGCCACCGTCACATTCACCATCTCCGGCCACCGGCAAATTCACCATATCCGGCCATCGCCAACCACCATCTTCATCATCATTATCATCTCATACTTACACACTACATTCCAAACCCTTACTCCTTCTGCATCTTTGACACTACTCTCCGCGATGACGAACAATCCTCCAGCGAAAAATCGACATCATCGAAGCCGGCTTCCATGCCTCCACCAAAGCCCATCTCGAAACCTTAAAATTAAGTGAACGCGACATCATAGATGGCGGTAATTTGCGGTCACGCGAGGGGCAATCGGAACGTTATTGATATACCATGGAAGGCTGTTAAGTTTCTGAAGAAACACTAACCGGACCCCGGGCAGATTACAGGTAATCTGGGGGTTAGATAGATGTTTCCCACGAGGGGTTAGACCTGACAAAGATGGTTCTTCTGATAACCTGCAAAACAGACACCGTGAGCTTGTCACTGAGAAGGGGGGGTTCCTCCTTGTGACCACCCTCCGGCGTGAGAATCAGACTAGATTGCTCTTTAAATATAAATGTATATTAAGAGATTGCTAGAGCAGATATCAGGTATAATATGATGATAATATGATAAGATATGATAAGATGAGATGATCATACCATTTGGGGTATTTATAGCCGAAGGTAGGTTTCCAAGGAGGTGTGGCCGGCTGAATAGTATTCCTGTTCTACCAACTGTGGCCTACGCACGTGCCCTGCTGGTAGTTGGTGGGTAGGCAGCGGCTGACAATGACCAGGCCTGCTGTGTACTATTCCTTTTCTACCAACTGCCGGCTATGCACGTGGTATGGCAGGAGTTGGTGAGTAGGCAGCGGCTAATAGTGACATACAGTACCAGAGCATGCTGCTCGCCATACTGTTGTCAATAAGCTGTCGTATCTTTAGTCAGATCTTTTGCCCATACCTCGTCAGGTACAGTACAGAAGATCTTCCCGTATCGTACGGACTGGCTTAGTTGGGCGGGAGTATTCCCCCTCCCGCCTTTGTGCGGGATTGTTCCCGGCTTTGCTCATTCCTTCAGGTGACACTGAGTGATTGAGAGCTAAGTGCCTTGTGCGTGTAGCCTTGCTGCGCGGGTGGCCTTCCCTGATGGCTTGTATCCGCAGCTGCGGGAACAGGCAGAGTCCACCATTGGGAGGCATTTCCTGCGGGAACAGCTTGCGTACTGCGCGTAAGGACGTCATGTCTCTGAGCATGGTGGGTCCTGCGGATCCAGTTGGTTTCTGCGCAGACGTCCCTCTTCAAGGTGAGTCTTGCGGGTCCAACTGGGCTCTGCTGGGACCTACCTCTTCAAGTCCCCCCAGTCCAATGTTCTTCTCATGAGTGTTTAATAAAGTGAGGTGAACTTTTGGACTTAAGCAAAGGGTTTTGAAAAGGGTTTAGTTTTAAGGTTTTCCATGGGGATTCTTCCCGCGGAAGTCCTTGTCACTTGCAGAAATTCCCGACTTTCCTGCTTGATCTTTGGGTATGATGCGGGTAGGTCTGTAACCTCCTCGCAAGTCAGGAGCGTTGAGTCCCACTTGTGTGGATTCTCCATGAGGTTTTGGTAGTTTTGAACATAGTGATCAATTATGTTAAAACCACCAATTCCATCCTGGAGCTTCAAACAATGTAGTTCTCGACTTTCCCGCTATGCGGGGATGTTATTTCCGTTTCCGCAAGCATTGCCCAGAAGATCCTTCTTGGTTTCAATTCCCTGCGGAGCGCTAGGTATGTGAAGGGTTTTGCCTTAACACTGTACCCGCGCTCGTCTTACGGTTACTTTACTTCCAAGGTATTCCTGGCGTCAATTCCCTGCGGGTGCTAGGTATGTGAAGGGTTTTGCCTTAACACTGTACCCGCACCCGTCTTATGGTTACTTGGTTGCCAAGGTATTCCTGGCGTCAATTCCCTGCGGGTGCTAGGTATGTGAAGGGTTTTGCCTTAACACTGTACCCGCACCCGTCTTATGGTTACTTGGTTGCCAAGGTATTCCTGGCGTCAATTCCCTGCGGGTGCTAGGTATGTGAAGGGTTTTGCCTTAACACTGTACCCGCACCCGTCTTATAGTTACTTGGTTGCCAAGGTAATGGGTATTTTCCCGCTTACTTTTGAATCTTTTTAAATTTTGAAATTCGAAGAGTTGGTGAAAGGATAAGAACAGTCCAAACCTCTGAAACGTCGTGCGACGGTTTCTTCTGACTGTGTCAGGACGTGCAGGAAGTTATGGTGACGTGACAGTACATGGTCATTCCAGACGCTTTTTCAGGCGCGTGGGCGCGATTTTTCGGGCGCGTGGCCGCGAAATTAATGGTACGCGTCCTTTCAACAGCTGTTGCCAGCTTGCTTTTTGCCACGTGTCATAGTTTCATTGCACCTTCGATTTCTCTCTCTTCCGCATTAAATTCATCGCATTAATTGCGATTAGTATATAAAGGGGGAGAGGGTTCTTTGTAATCCACACTTTCACTTTTCTCTTCATCTTCTAAACGATTTCCGGCGAATACTCATCTTTTCAGTCGAGTTATTCCCTTGAAATCGTTTTCTTCTTTCATCTGCAAGATGTCTTCTCGTGATCTCGAATCTACAGCCCAGAAGGCTGGGGTGTTTGCTGATGACAAGAGTACTGCTGGCGAGTGCCAGTGTGCTCTGCCTGTCGATCTGTATCAGTACGTCGTCAGGAAGTTCATGATCGAGTCTCTCGAGCCTGAGTTTCCTGAACCCCATCAGACGGTGTATGATGCCCCCAGAGGCAAGATCGGGGTTTATGCTGCATTCTTTGTCTATGGGAATCTTAGGTTCCCGTTGACAAAGTTTGTGTACCGTGTCCTGGAGAGGCACGGTGTGCACCTGACCGAGGTGCACCCGATGGCGATTGCCAAGATTCGGCACTTCGAGTGGGTGTGCCGGATTCTGGGCATTGAGCCCTATGTCGACCGCCTGATGACCTTCTACTCTTGGAGGTGCATCCTGGGGTGGTATACGCTGATAACCCGGATTAAGGGTTTGAAGATCTGCACAACCGAGCGCAGTCTTCGCTCGTGGAAGCGGGAGTTCTTCTACATCTCTGCTCGCGCCATCCCCCTTGCCATGAAATTCAAGAATGGGCAAGCACTTCCCAGCCTTCACGCCTCCAACTACCAGGAGGCGGAATGGTTCTCGAAGATATCCCGAGTTCAATCTCCGGTTTACCGGTTTGCGGAGTCCGGGATGGTGATGCTCGGGATGAGCCGGGTGTGGAAGGACGCGGATGCGCGAAAGATCCCGATCGTCCTCGAATACGGTTCGAACTCTGTTCCTTACGGTATGCTTTGTTTCTTTTTGTTGATTTAGAATCTCTTCTAACTTCTTTCCTGTTTATTTCAGAGGGGAACGACTTGCAGTCGCTCATGTACCCGCGGGAGGCTGACGGTCCCGCTCGGATGGGTACTCGCGCTCTAGACGAGAACGAGTTGCCCATCCTAGAACAAACGGCGGATCGGTTCGTGGAGGTCTACCCGTTAGGCCACGAGATCCTTAGCGCCAGGCGGCCAGGTAAGGCGCTATTCAACTCTCGACCCCTCAATGTTGAAACCTCTGCTGGAATTCCTCTAATCTTATGTTCTGATGAGGAATCCGCAGATGGTCCTCCGTTGGTGCGGAAGAAGAAGGCTGCCGGCGGGAAGGGGAAGGAGAAGGTGGCCTCCACTGCCGATCCGGTGCCTCGGTCTGATTCGGAGACCGAGAGCGAAGAGGTGGCGGGGAATCCCGGTGGTGATAAGACCACCGCTCCGGAGGCTGCGACGATTGTCACCTCCGGAGAGCCCAGGATGACAACGGTGACCGGCGTGAAGAGGCCGGCTCCATCGGGTTCATTCCCGCCCGTCCGCACTTTCAGGCTCAAGAAAACCCGTAAGTACAAACTTCCTTTATCTTTAACTTCATAGTTTTCCATCATTAATACTTATCTTCTTTGTGCAGGCGTGGATGTTGACGCATTCCAGGGTGGAGCGCAGAGGAGTACCCCTCCGCCCATGACGGTAGGCTTGGTCAACCTACCTGAGGCGACGACCCAGGCGGCTGCGCCTGCGCCTGCTTCCGCTGGTTCAGTTGCTCACTCCTTTGAGCCGACTGTTCCAGCTGTGATGACGTCACCGCCGGCTGTGAGTGCCATTTTTACCGCATCTTTCACCGAGCCGGCGGTTACTTTTGCTGCGGATTCCGCAGCGGCGACCGCGGCGGCCTTTACCATGCCTCCTCCGTCATCGGCAACGACGGCCGATCCTTCAGGTATGCATGGGGCTTATCGCCAACCTCTGCCTCCTTCCCATCTGCCTGACCTCTTGGATGGATTTCCCTTGGGTTCAGGTGATGGGTTTGGCGGCTATCGGCCTGTTATTGACCCTACAGGTGCGTAGGGTTCTTTTGGCCTATTTTATATATATATATATATATATATATATTTTATCATCTTTTCCTAACTGCTTTTTGTTTTTTGCAGTGTCGGATTCCAATGAAGTGTATGTTCCACAATGGAACATCCGCCGAGGAACAACCCTTCGCACACCTGTGGAGTGCGTGGAGTGGGCTCGTCACGTTGCTCCCAGTGGTGCGTTGGGGGAAGCCATGGCTAGCTACCAGGAGGGTAGGCTAACCAATGAGCTTCGGGTTCTTCTGGCCCGGATGCAGCCGCGCGTCGAGCTGCTTTGTCGTGAAAACGACAAGTTAAAAGCAGCTCGCATTAAAGAAGTAGCTCAGGCGCGGGCTGTCCGGGTGGAGAATAGGAGGCTCTCCGCAGCTGCTGCGGAGAAGGAGAAGGCCTTCAAGGCTCTCGAGGTTGAAGTTCAGGCCCGGCTCGAGGCCCGTTCCAAGGCTGCCCAAGCTGTTAACGAACAGCTTCGGCTGGCTAAGGAAACTGCAAGGAACGCAACCGAGAGGGCCACCAAGGCTGAAGCTGTTGCTGAGCCTCTACGCGTGGAGAATGAAGAGCTTAAAGCCAAATTAGAGGCTCTCCAGCAGGCTCATGATGCCTTGGCGATGGAAGACGCCAAAAAGCTCCAAGAAATCTTGGACCAGAGGGGGGTGCTTGACCATACTGAGCATAAGCTAAAGGGCGTCGAAGAGGCTGCGGCTAAAGATGTGTTGCTTGCCAACCTCAACAAGAGTGAAGCTGAACGCGCCCGTCACGAAGCTCAAGCTGCCCTCCAGGAGGCTCTGGTTGCCAAGGAATGGCTTCTTCGAGAAGCGTTGTCTCAGGTATGCTTTTCATGTCTTTACGCTTTTCTTTGTAAATAGAAAAGGTTCTGATACTTGTATATTTTCTTTTTTGTAGGTTGTGCATCGAGTCTTCACGGAGACGTCTTATGACGATGCTATGAGCGCAGCCCTCAACGCTTCTCACGAGGATGGGGAAAAGGCCGGTTTCCTGCTTGGTCTAGGGTTCGTTGAGAAAGGCATCCCGCCTTCCAACTTCCCTTTATATAATGTTGATACTGAAGCTGTTTATGACCAAGCAGTGAATCAGTATGCCGCCTTCCCGCATCCGGTGGTGGAGAATGTAAACGAAGTTGCTGCTGCTGATGATGGGCTAGCTATCCTTAAAACTTTCCTTGAACTGCCACGCTCTACTGATGGTGCTGGTCCAAGTGGAAGTGGCCCTGAAGCTTGATTCTGAAGATCCCTTCCCACTGCTAGGATAGATTTAGATTGTATAGATTTATTTTCTTGTAGGCGGGTAGTTACCCGGCCATTCTTGTAATGAATCATTGTGAAATATAAATCTTTGTGCGGGTAAGATCGCTACTTTCTCTGGATTCCTTGCTTTATAAACGTTATATGACTTGCATACTTTAGTTTAAATTATCAATTTTCCAAGTGTGTAGAATAAGTTAACCTTTGAACGTGGTAGATAATAGGTTGAAGTTTTGCTTCCTCTTTCGTGATTGTGCGGGTAGGACCGTCACTTACACTTAGTAGGATGGCTAAACTTTACCTATATCTAACCTGCGTGTAGGTTTTCCTCATCTTTTTTGAAATTTCTAAGTGTTTAGGATAAGTTAACCTTTGAACGTGGCAGATAATAGGTTGAAGTTTTGCTTCCTCTTTCGTGATTGTGCGGGTATGACCGTCACTTGCACTTAGTAGGATGGCTAAACTTTACCTACATCTAACCTTCGTGTAGGTTTTCCTCATCCTTTTGTTAGAAATTCTCTGTTTTGAATAAGTTAATTCGTTCGACGCGCGGTTGTCAATAGGTTCGGTTTCCTCTCATGATTTGTGCGGTTAGGACCGGCACTTTCATTTAGTTGGATGACCAAAGTTTACCTGACTGACCTGCGTGAAGGTTTGCCGTTTTTTGGGTTTATGCGGGTTTTGCCGCCTTCCCCACGCAACGACTTTCCACGTAATTATGCGGTGAAAACCGGCATATCCGTGTTGAAAGTTCATAAAAGTATAAATATAAAATCATCAGCGTCGATGTTCTAAGGAGAATCATTTCCATTAGAAGTGGCTCTGGGCCTTTTCTTTACAAATTTGGAATTGATCTACATGCAAACTGTGTAATTGAGCTCCCTTCCATGTTGTTGGGATGGGAGTGCCATCGATCCGATACACACCTGGTTCGGGATCTCGTTCTTTACGCAGCATGTAGTCTCCACATTGAAGCTGGAATTTTTATTCGTGTTTTCCCCAGCTGGGGTTCTACACGCATCAGCCTGCTCAGCGTTCATTGCGCCACGAGGTGCGCGAGCGTCCCATCTCTGACAAATGCTTCGACCATGTCCTTAACGTCTGTGCATTCTTCAGTGTTGTGGCCTTTTGTCCTGTGAAAGTCACAGTATTTGCTCCGATCAGCATTGGGATGATGTCGGATTATTGGAGCCTTTGGCCATGGGAGCTCCTCGGTGGCGAATATCTCGGTGACGCTTTTGGTGAGTGGCGTCCATTTGGAGTTCTGGTTCGACCGTACGTTATCCCTTCCGCCTAACCGGTGTTGCAAGCCGGATGAGGTGTCAAAGTTTACCCTTGACAGCCAAATGCCTAGCTTCCGCTTTTTGTTTAATCGGGCGGTAAGGACGTTGTCTTCTCTTGTTTTCTGGGTGTAGAGGTTTGTGCTCTGTGGGAGATCTCTACCCAGTTGCTTCTCCGTTTCCGCAAAGCGTTTAGCTGCTGTCATGATGGCATCCCATGTGGATGGCATGCCATCTTTACCCGTTAAGGTGCGGATGAGCTCTGGGTCGTTCGCGCCCTGGATGAAAGCAGCGCGAACAAGATCTTCGCTGATATTACCCAGACTAAGCTTCTTTGAGTTGAAGCGAGTGATGAAGTCTAGCAAAGATTCATCTTCCTCTCGAATGAATTTGAGGATTGTCCATTGCTCCTCGGTATACTTTCGTTGCTGGCTGAAGTGTTGGCTAAACTTCTGTTGGAAGTCTGCCCAGTCGTAGATGTGGTTGACCGGTAGACGATCGAACCACGCTCTAGCTGGCCCAACAAGCGTCATTTGGAACATGTAACACCACGTGGGTTCCGTCCAATTGCTGACGGTTGCCCCCGCTATGAATCTGTTCAAATGATCGTCTGGGTCAGATATACCATCATATGTGCCTATGTTGGACATTTGTTTGGCACTTTTTAGGGCAATTGCTTCCGCAATGTCCCTTGCAAATTTGGACGTTCCCGCATTTGCAACAGTTGGTCTAAATGTTTTGGAGAAGTCACGTGTGCTTCCACCTGTGTTTTTTGGTTTGAAGGCTTCTCCAAAATGCCTTCTCGGTTGGGAGTCCATTTCCTTACGCTTCCCTTTTGCCCTATGGCGAGGGTTCGCGTCGGTGTCGGATTCCTCCAAGTCATCGTCCAAGTATTCTTCGAATTCGTCAGCCTGTTGGACGGAACGCAAGCGTTCGTCCAACTCAGCTTGGAATTCCTTCTGACGTGCCTCCGCCCATGCCTTAACTTCATCGAGTGTTTGGCGGGGGAGTCTTGTTCGTTTCTCTAACTGGGTATCGGTGAATCCCAGTGAGCGATTATTTACTGCACTTGCCCCAGCTTTGGTAACTGGGGTAGTGTTCGTAAAATTTACTTCACTTGCCCCGGCTTGGGTAACCGGGGTAGTGTTTGTAAAGACTGTGTAGTCGCCGGTATTCCCTCCAGTAGCTGGGGTTGTTACCGGGGTTTCTTTAACCATCTTTCCAGAAGTTTGAAAAAACTGAAAAGAAATGTTCTAGCTTTGATGCACGGATGGCGCCAATGAAGAAACACTAACCGGACCCCGGGCAGATTACAGGTAATCTGGGGGTTAGATAGATGTTTCCCACGAGGGGTTAGACCTGGCAAAGATGGTTCTTCTGATAACCTGCAAAACAGACACCGTGAGCTTGTCACTGAGAATGGGGGGTTCCTCCTTGTGACCACCCTCCGGCGTGAGAATCAGACTAGATTGCTCTTTAAATATAAATGTATATTAAGAGATTGCTAGAGCAGATATCAGGTATAATATGATGATAATATGATAAGATATGATAAGATGAGATGATCATACTATTTGGGGTATTTATAGCCGAATGTAGGTTTCCAAGGAGGTGTGGCCGGCTGAATAGTATTCCTGTTCTACCAACTGTGGCCTACGCACGTGCCCTGCTGGTAGTTGGTGGGTAGGCAGCGGCTGACAATGACCAGGCATGCTGTGTACTATTCCTTTTCTACCAACTGCCGGCTATGCACGTGGTATGGCAGGAGTTGGTGAGTAGGCAGCGGCTAATAGTGACATACAGTACCAGAGCATGCTGCTCGCCATACTGTTGTCAATAAGCTGTCGTATCTTTAGTCAGATCTTTTGCCCATACCTCGTCAGGTACAGTACAGAAGATCTTCCCGTATCGTACGGACTGGCTTAGTTGGGCGGGAGTATTCCCCCTCCCGCCTTTGTGCGGGATTGTTCCCGGCTTTGCTCATTCCTTCAGGTGACACTGAGTGATTGAGAGCTAAGTGCCTTGTGCGTGTAGCCTTGCTGCGCGGGTGGCCTTCCCTGATGGCTTGTATCCGCAGCTGCGGGAACAGGCAGAGTCCACCATTGGGAGGCATTTCCTGCGGGAACAGCTTGCGTAAGGACGTCACGTCTCTGAGCATGGTGGGTCCTGCGGATCCAGTTGGTTTCTGCGCAGACGTCCCTCTTCAAGGTGAGTCTTGCGGGTCCAACTGGGCTCTGCTGGGACCTACCTCTTCAGTTTCCCTGCCTCGTCTCCTCCCGTAATATGACCATATCTAGTTGGTTGAGGGTTTAAACTTTCTCAGGTTGTTAGCGGCATTTGGATCTTCTACTTGTTTCATCCTTCGTATTCTTTATCATTGCCTGGAAACACATCTTAGCCGGAGATGGTGGTCGGGTGTGTGCAAATAGGAAAATATGTTTTATTCATTTAATTTAAAGTGGGCTAATGATTTTAATCAACTTAATTAAAAAGGGTAAGGGTACTTTGGTAATTTTAGACGTCTTAAATAGAAAAACCAACGGAGTTATAAATTTGTTAGACTTGGATTGTTATTGGGAACAAAATTATAAGATAGAATTGTCATTGATTAGATTGTTAGTTAGAATTATTAATGGTTATATGCGATAGTTTTGATTATTAAAATCCAATTTCACTTAAAACATTGATTCTAGAAGTATTTGGTTTATAATAGTACTGGAATTTGTTAAAAGGGAATAGGAAGTCAGATTGTGTAGATTTTGTAAGCAGAACGGGCCCTAAAGAAATTGAACAAACTCCTGCATGATGGGCTTCAAAGGTTTGCAATGTGCCAATATGTAATGGGATAAACTATTTGAATGTGCCAATAAACTTGTCTGTTTTGGGCCTTGATACTCAAAAGGCTTGTGATCCAAGTCTAGTACCAGCCAATGACTGACGCTTAAAAAATCACATTGGGCCAGTTCAAACTTTTTATTTTTATGTACTCACACTCAGCGCTTTTAGATATCAAAAATTACAAGTCAATTGTGTCAGGGGAAAAGTGAAGATGGTGTTGTCTCGTGCCTAACCTTACATGTAAAACCCTTCAAAATCCCCTAAAAATTAAAACTAAATCTCCTGATGTGCTACCACTATTTCCTTATTGTATCACGTTCTTTCATGCGATCTTAGCCAAAACTATTTATATGGCTTTTCTTTGCATTTCTGCCTTTGTGTTTGAACATTTATGCCCTTCAAGAGTGTTTTGTATACTCATGTCCAGATGTCCTAGAGTTTTAGAAACGCCCAGTTTCATGTTCCGGGTAATATCATAATATGGTTGTTGATTTGAATTCAAAAGAAAATTTATATAACAAGCAAACAGTAAAACGTGAAATTGATTATGTGTTAAAATGTAAAGTATTCAAAAGAAATTGGAATAAAGAAATTTGAGAAAAACATGCTAAACTTATCAATTTGGTTAACTACAATTCTTGTTTGTAAAAAACAAGATGGATAATTACAACATAATTTGCTTGAAAATTAGGTTTTAGTTGAAGTCGGATGAAAGAATTGAAAAAAAAAACGAAGAAGGTGATACATGGAGGAAATAACGGCAGCAAATCGTGAGATTTAGTTTTACTTTTTTAGGATTTTTAATCAAAACGACGTAGTTTTAAAGGGTTTTACATGTAAGCTTAGATGCGTGACAGTACCGTATTGTATGTTAATCTTTGGGCATCTTAAATATCCAATTATTAGTCACGTAATTTTATTAAACCAATATAAAGTAAATGTTGCATTTATTCTTTGACAAATATCATATTTTACATCCTAGTTATTAAGATTGTTGTTTCTTGTAGCATAATTTGACGGATAAAATTCAATCTTATACACACACGCACACACGTATATATCGCATCTGACTTGCTAGGTATAACCCATATAAATAATTCAAAATTCTAGGAAAAAAAAACCTCAATACCAAAAACCTCATTCGGCCCTCATAGACCCACCTGTCGAAAGGTATATCAAATTCATCAAGCGGCTCACTCCAACCAAACTGATCCAATAACGCACAGAGAAGTTTTTAGATATATGATATATTAAACTCCTTATTGACACATAGTACACTCGGATCGCTCTCAAGGACCTCATATTAACATTTATCCTATGAGAACGTAATATTAGATGATAAACATGTATGAAAGAATGATTTTGGATACTAATCCTATCAAACTCGATTAAAATCTAAATCTAATGATTTTATAAATTATTTTGTACTTACTTTAAGAAACTTTACAATAAAAGTAAAGCACAATAATTTGTTCGTGTTGGTGACCAATTCAACTTCCAAACATGCTTATGAAGCCATGCCCCACGTTTGCCTCCATTAAAAATACCAAAATGCCCTCCCTTTATTGAGAACATCAAGGTCAAAATAGTCCATCTTGATGCATGATCATCATTGGGAGTACAACTAATTAATGATGATTAGGAATCGGCTCGCACGTGTGAGTTTCAGTTAAACCTCCAAGTTGGGGGATGTGATTAGATATGCAATCACATGTTTAACAGCTCAGCCCATTCACATGGGCCAGATACGATTTGGCCCATTTTTCCATATTATTTATTCTCAAAAAGTTTTTAAGCAACTAGCTCATGAATTTTCAATTTAATTCGTAATTTTTTTTAAATCATGTAATATCATGTATCTATGATACAACCCGTTAACAAGACATAACAAGACACAAAGTGAAGCGTGTTTGGGTATTGAGGTAAAAAAATTTGAGACATAAGCTATTCGACATGGTTGAAATATGTCTACATTGGTTCGGCTGTCTAACCAGTTTATAACATGTTAACCCGTTGATGTAGCAATGCTAAATGTATTTAACATGTTGGTGTGCATTTAAGACAACATAGTTTTGTAATTTGCAACTTGTTGATTTGTATTTTATCATGTTAATTATTTCTTATTACTTGTTAATAGCGGTAAGTGAGTCATTTCAATAAGCATATTATGAATACGGGCGTTTAACACAGCTTTGCCAATTTTAATGGGAAAACCTCCAAAATATCCCATCTACAAATGAGATTCTAACTTTGTCTCATAAACTTAATATTTCCAAAATGACCCTCTCTAATTCATCTTTTACCATGTATTAATAAATTTAACGCGTCTTTGACGACCTGTTAGCATAACACGTCGTCAAAGACGCGTTGGATTTCCTAACACATGGTTAAAGACGCCAACACGTCGTCAAAGACGCGTTAGATTTCCTAACACATGGTTAAAGATGAGTTAGGCCTCCAAATACGTAGTCAAAGATATGTTAACATCAAACGCGTAGTCGAAGATATGTTAGCTTTTTTGTTTGTTTTTTTAATATTATATTTATATAACTAGTTTTACTTATATTTATTTTTCTTTTATAACTTTTAATATATAAAATTTTATATTATTTTGAATATACCGACGAGAAATGTTTACTTTTATCTACGGACCGACATAAATTTTATTTAATTATTTAAAACCGAGCGGGGTCAAATTTTATTGAATATTTCGATATTGATTTGGCACGGCTCGAGTTTGAGTTAGTTTATGTCGGTCAATAGGTAAAAGTAAGCATGTCTCGTTGGTATATTCGAAATAATATAAAACTTTTATATATTAAAAGTTATAAAAGAAAAACAAATATAAGTTAAACTAGTTATAAAAATATAATATTAAAAAAAAATCTAACATATATTTGACTACGCGTTTGATGCTAACATATATTTAACTACATGTTTGGAGGTCTAACTCATCTTTAACTATGTGTTAGGAAATCTAACGCGTCTTTGACGATGTGTTGGCGTCTTTAACCATGTTAGGAAATCCAACGCGTCTTTGACGACGTGTTATGCTAACATGTCGTCAAAGACGGGTTAGATTTCCTAATACATGGTCAAAGATGAGTTAGAGAGGGTCATTTTGGAAATATTAAGTTTAGGAGAAAAAGCTGAAATCTCATTTTGTAAATGGGCTATTTTGAGAATTTTCCCAATTTTAATTGTATGTGAGCATTCATCTCTGAGTGAAAACTCGATTAAATCCCTGGAAATTTAATTCTGAGGACGGTATCACTTCAATTCTTTAAACTTGAATTAAATGTTTTAGTTTGCATATTGCTTTTAAAACAATATGGTACATATTCAAAGAAACTTTATACGAGTTGTTCAGTGAGTCCTAATGATATAATACTATCAATAATATTTAACATATTTAAAGCTTTCTTAGGGAAAAAAACAATACACACTGTGACATTCGTCAATTTCAGGTCTTGTTTGTATTCGTTTTTGTATTTGTTTATTATGTAAACCGACCCGATTTGTAAACCGAAGCTTATGTTATAATCAAAATGATGGATTTATGTTACAATATTATTTCACACTTGTTAAGTCTTGAAAACATCATATTTTTATTTTTATTAATATTTATTTATTTATTTATTTATTTTTTTGTTTTGTGTTTTTGTCTTGATCCATTTTGCATGAAAATTCTTGTGTCTCACACCCATATTTGACCACCAACATTACCCTATATATACACCATCTTTCCTCTTTATTTTCCCTTGCTACAACTCCAAAAAAAAAAAAAAACTCTCTCAAACATCAAAGATTCAAGGTTATCTTCTTAAGTGTTCTTGAAGGTTTTTAGTCTTTCATCTAATTAGTTTATGTAGCCTTATTAATACTTGTTTATGGTTGTGCAACATATATATAATATACACCCCTTGTTTACCTTTGGTAGTTACTTCTCCGATTCCGGTCGGTGAGGTTTCGGACCTCATAAGGCAAGGCTTCATGGAGGACTTTTTGTCATTGATATATATACATCTATATAACTTGTACATACATATTAATCTTGCTTATTTTAGTTTGTTGGTCATGTTTACAAGTTCCATGATTATGGGTTTTTAAGAGTCTATGCTTCGGTTCAAACGTAAATAGCTCTAAACCGTAAACCGAACTTTGTTACTAGTTTTGTTTGTTTAAACATACTTAGTGTTAGATCTAAGTTTCTAAAATCATTTTTACAAATTCTATGGTTATGGGTTTGTAGAATCTTACCTCGGTCTTAACCCGAAACACGATCCAAACCGAAAACCGAACTTTTGTTTAAAGACTTTATTGTTAACTTTTGTTATTTTTTATTTAAGTTCTTTAGTGTTTGGACATGTGGAAACCATCTATGAACTTGTTGTGAGATGGAAACCGAATCAAACCGATTCTTGCTCGCTTAAGACACACAGGTGTGTTTTTTTAGCCATCAAGACATGTATATTTCTTTAAAAATAGTTATAAATTTATTTTTAAATATTTCTTAAGTACTTGGAAATGTTGGATCCAACCTGATCTCATAACAAAGTTTGGACCGACAAAACCGAACACTCGCTTAACGTGCGTTGTTAGTTCTAAAACAATGGAACTACATACTTGGTTAAGTCTTATTAAATTTTATTGAGTTATCTCATAACATTCAATATTTTGGAAAGTTAACTTTGGGTTTGACCAATTATCAAGACCTGAACCGACAACCCGAACACTTGATAAAAAAAACCCGTTTTAGTATATTTATTTCAAAGGGATTTGCATTCTTGCATTTTACCCACCTTATTACTTAACATAGGTTGAGTAAATATTAAGGTTAGATACTTTAACCCGGTTTTGAGCAAACTTACATTTTTAAAGGGTTATTATTATAAATTCTTAAATAGTTACATTTTAAACCTTGAACTTTAATTATTTACATTTCTCAACATTTATTTTGTTTAAAGACCTTCAAGACAACCTTTCTAAATTCAAGACTTCTTTCCTTTTTAGGCATTGTGCGTTAAACTTGTCATTCCGGCAAATCTCCAAATTATCATCTTTCAAGTTTACTACTTGAAGGTGAATACTTCATACCCCGATATAGCATGAAAATAACAAAAGTTGTACCGTTTGTCCGATAAAATCAACAAAAATTTATTAAAAGAAGACCTTATATAATTAAACTGTAACGAATTAATATTCCTGAAAATCTTAGATATAATTATAAAATAATAAAGAATAACGAGCTGGCACATTATACATTAAAATAAAAACTAATAACTATAATTAATCATGAGTGACAGTCGCACATGCACCGGTGCACGTGTGGGGACCCCGAAATGACCTGCTCTATTATTATTTTGAATATTTTATTCGTAAATATGTACTCTGTGATATGTAAACTATTATAAATACAACAATTAATTTTCCTATACAAGGTATATAATGAAAACATATTTGAATGGAGAAAACTTGTAAAAACCTTATATAGTATTGTTTTTCGTTTTATGTTTTACATACGCAATATATGTTGTTACATTTAATATAAAATATAGAGAAAAAAATTTTGTTTTGCTATTTTTTTACATTTTTTACAAACTTTTACATATATTTTCAACAGAGACAAAAAGTTATTTTTACCTTTACATTTTTTATCAACTTTAATCATAAAACAAAATATTCAAATTTTAATTAAAAACATGTGTTTAATAATGAGTTTATAGAGTTTTCTCAACTCAAATAATTTTTTATTTTATCCTAGCCCCTCCTACTTTTCTAGATATTCATATTTTGTTATTTGTTAGATTTCTAGATTTTTGAGATAGAAAAACTTTGTAAATCAGCAAATAGCAGCATGACCTTCTAGCCAAAACTTTTATGAATTAAAAACTTAATCAAGTAATAGTCAGCACAATATTTGATGAAATATACGTGTTAGCGTATTGCTTTCATAACCGGAATGAACAAATCAAACTGCCTTTGTATCCAGTCTTAATTGATGCAATTTCGACTAGCAATCAAATGGCTTAAGAACATAATGATTTCATTCAAACGATTCGAACCGAATGATTCGGTTAACAAAGCTTAAAAGCTTACAAATTCTTTATTAAAATAAATCAACTAACTAATTAAAAAACCTAACAATCCTATTTATAGATAAAAATAACATTTGGGCCGGGCCAAGTTAATGGGCCAGATGCTTCCGCATCATAGAGGTGGAGAGACCCGACAACCCAATAGACCCCGGTGATACGGGTTTAGAGTCGGGTGAGGCAGCTTGTGAAATTCAATTAGTTGAGCTGGTAAAGTCGAGAGCAAACATGAACCGTTCTAATGCTACATTCAACCGGGGTGGTATACGTTCAGAGTCGCACAAGGCGTTTTGCAAAGTTGAATCGCTGGGTCATGTCATGAAGTTAATAATTAAGGAGCGCGCTGATGTTTCTTTTGATCCAGGTGGCTTGGGTCCGAAGACAAAACTCAAGGACGAGTTTTTTTTAAGACGGGGAGTATGATGCGGGAGCATCTGGCCCATTAACTTGGCCCGGCCCAAATGTTATTTTTATCTATAAATAGGATTGTTAGGTTTTTTAATTAGTTAGTTGATTTATTTTAATAAAGAATTTGTAAGCTTTTAAGCTTTGTTAACCGAATCATTCAGTTCGAATCGTTTGAATAAAATCATTGTGTTTTTGAGCCATTTGATTGCTAGTCGAAACTGCATCAGTATTTATTCCATTTTGAAAACTCTCTAAAATAGGAGATTTAACATTTGAATATTTAATCAAATCCATTTCCTTTTGAAACCTCGTTTCTTCTATAATAGAAAAAAAGAATTACCATGGGTTGCCATCCAGTCCCACCGCTAGCCAACGGACCGCCTATCACAACAGTAATGCTACCGCCATCATCTTCATTATTGTAAATCTTGGAACTTGATTCACCACCAGTTATCCAAGAGTACCATTCTTCATCCTCGTATACATCATATAAGGGCAGAGAATCATAGTTAAAATCGTCTTCATAGACCTTAGGCTCATCTTGCGACGCGCCTTCGGGATAAGTCGGTTCATAGAACTGGGAGTGGAAATAGCACGAAAGATGCTCCTCTTCCTCGTTTGCACCGTCCCCGACGATGGTTACCGATTCGGTTTCTTTCTTGCTCATCTCCCTTTGTAATTCGAGATCGCGGACTCCTTTTCGGAGCCGGTGGATCTCTTCAAGATCGCGGACTCGTTGTCGGAGTCGTTTGATCTTCTTAAGATCCTGTGGGTCGGAATATACTCCACCGCTGCCTCGGTCGGCGACTCTGCGAGTAGGACGTCGGTCTTCTCCACGGGCACGTGAATAGAAAATACTTTTGTCGTTGCCTCTATCGGCGATTATACGATCAAACAAGTATTCACCTCCACGTCGAGCCATTTGAGAACCAAAAGCTTTGATACCAACTGATGCAGTTTCGACTAGCAATCAAATGACTCAAGAACACAATGATTTCATTCAAACGATTCGAACCGAATGATTCGGTTAACAAAGCTTAAAAGCTTACAAATTCTTTATTAAAATAAATCAACTAACTAATTAAAAAACCTAACAATCCTATTTATAGATAAAAATAAGCATCTGGCCCATTAACTTGGCCCGGCCCAAATGTTATTTTTATCTATAAATAGGATTGTTAGGTTTTTTAATTAGTTAGTTGATTTATTTTAATAAAGAATTTATAAGCTTTTAAGCTTTATTAACCGAATCATTCGGTTCGAATCATTTGAATGAAATCATTGTGTTCTTGAGCCATTTGATTGCTAGTCGAAACTACATCATTTATGATGCAACAAATAAGACAAGGAAGGTACAAACTCTAGGGAGTTCAAGGCTTAAAGAGTTATGTAAAACAAACAAACCGTTAGTTTCATCACAAGAGGGAGTCTTCACCGATTAGCCTCTAACATGAGAATAAGTTAGATGTTCTTAGGACAAGGTTATAAGTGTATCGTGTGAGAGAGACGAAGTGGGAAGTGGCATCGAACCTGAGATGTTAAGGCGTCTTTACATAGTGGAGCTAGAACTGAAAGCCAGCTTGTTGCACACGACTAGAATCTCGAATCTGTATGGTGCTTCCTACCTTTTTGGTCGCAGGTATGGCATTACCCATTTTTACGGAGTGATGGCTTGGCATGCTGGGTAATAGGTAAGCTTCACTCAACCTTGTGTCGTAGCGGGCTATATTCGGCGCAAGAGCTGTCGTGCTTACCGTAAACGTCACATCACAAAAGATGCTTTTCAGCTTTTAACCTTTTAAGCCTTGAAGCAAAATTTGAGTATGGCGAGCTTAAATGCTTAGCTGTTTGTGGTGAATTCATCTACGTTATCAATTGTTGATTTTTTTTATTTCAATGTACATGTTTTATTTATTTTACACTTTTTATTTTTGTTAGCATTAGACTTAATAAAAGATAAAGTGATTTTATTTTATTTTATTTTATCTTTTATATAAATATATAAATTATTTATAACATCTTTAAGCAAGTTCGTTATGAAAACATTGATTTGCTAACAAGTTACAAATTTTATTAATTTTTATACAGATCATGCTTAATATCTTTGGGAATCAAAGAAAATACTTGTTCACAAAATATCCATATATTTTGTTAACCACGTTCAAAATATGTGTAATTTGCTTCAAAGTATATTCACGTAACCGATTTTTTTAAAAGTATGCAACACTTTGTTAGTTTATTTACATAAAACTTAATACAAGCTTTTGATTAACCATCAATTAACTTTAAGATCAAATAAATCAAATATATGTAAACAATCTGTTTAGGATTAGTGAAGGCATTTGGGCCGGGTTCGTTGGTTGACGTTTAGAGGACAAAAGGGGGCGGCCCGTTTAAATATGGAGGAAGGCTCATTTAACGTTTTCTTGGTCCCTAAGTCTTTATACAATGCTTAATAAAAATATCCTAGTTTCAGCCTGTGGACTTAGGTCGCCTTGACCGAACCACGTAAAAATCTCATGTCTCTTATTCATTCTTTCGTTTGTGCGTGTGTGTTTGTGTTTCCGCTGTGTACCAGCTCTAATTAATACCTAACACAATACATTTTAATTTTAAAAGGTACAAACAGAAAAGAAAGAAAAAGGACTGAAAGTAATAGCCTCGAAAAAAATCCAAGAATATATTTGTGTATGAATTGTGTTGTTCCAGGTAAACTGATTATGGGATTGGGTAGATAGAATCAAATAATTTTATTTCGAATCAAATAAGTTTGTTTGGATCTCACATCGGATACTTAAAACTGAGATTTAAATTCGGATGATTTTAACATTAGTGTTTAAAATTATATTTTCTTCATAGAACTTAATCTCGGATCTTATATTCTAAGCAAAGTTTTAATTCAGATTTTTGGTAAGTGTTTATTTTCCTATATAGTATGATATTCATTTGTCTTCTTATCTCTGATTTTGGTGACCTATATAACAGTTAGTTCAACGACCATGAGGTCCCCTACTACATAACGCATTTATACCGACAAGTAATTCACTACGGGTCAAACAAATTTCCGAAAACATAAACGTACACATGTTTGAAAGTTCTTCATTGATCGCCATCAATTACCACTAAAGCAGGTAGTTGATCTACCGACAAAATGAAAAACCGAGTTTTTAAATATCCAACGGTTATCTGTTAGGAATCATCGATGAATCTTTGACCATAGATCTTATTTGATGACAGACCTTAAGTGATACATCGATGAAGAGGCTTATAAACACAAGCATTTTAAATTTCTTGTAGTTGCAAATCACATATATTGACTGTGAGTTAGAATAATTTGACAATTTAATCTGTTTAAATACTTTTCGATAAATGAAAGCGGGATGCTAATAAAATGGCTCGTTAATTATAGGCTTAACCTTTCACTTATTTTAGAAATGTATGATTTTTTGAAGGTAGATTGTTTTCTTTTTTCCATATAATCATTAGTATATGTAATGTAAGTAAGTAAACTGATAGTAAGTTAACCTTAGGTAGCGTTTGGTATGCAGGAATAACAGTAGGAATGAAATGATTCATTACGTGGGAATGAAAAATGTGGTGTTTGGTTGCTCAATGGAATGGAATCATCCATTACACATGTAATCTCATTCCATCAAAACCATTCCTTCCCACCTCCCCCTTCTTTTTTTTCATTCCATTCCTCCTTCACCCTACTTTTCTCAACACCACCACCACCTAACAACCACCACCACCACTACCATCGACACCACCACCAACTTCGTCGACACCACCACCGCCGCCACCACCATCACCACCGCCACCACCATTTTCGTCATCGGAGTTACCACCGTCGCCATTGTAAGTTTTTTTTTTCGGTTAAAAGGTATTTTGAGATATGAGTGCTTTTATTGTTTCTATTTCATTTCTACAATTTTTTTGGATACCAAACAATAAAAATGAATAATTGATTTCATTCTCATAGGTTAACCAAACAAGGAAATGGAATGGTAATGATCCATTTCATTTCCTTGTCTATTCCATTTCTTCTTCCATTCCATTCCCCTCTCATTCTATTACCTCCAACCAAACATACCTTTAGAGGGGGTCATGCTCCAAGAAATAAAGACAAGAAGTGAAAACCAAAACTAAACTTTAATGCTCAATGAAAGCACCATTGATAGTAGCCGGATTCGAGATCGGCGGTCTCCTAAGATAAGACCCTTTGAGCGGGTTAAACTCCAAGAAACATTAGAGAGGAATAGATCATTAATGGCTACATATAAAAGTAATAAACCGAAAGAAAAGGGAAAACTAACAAGAACATGAACTAAACCACTAACCTAAGATAACTTCCCACTAACATAAAATAAACAAACTAATAAAGATATTAAAAGAAAACTAATTAAAAGATCACTTGCATGGTGAAAGTGGGATGAGGCCAAAGGGTCTTGCATGTGAATGAAGATTGGAACGTGGGCACGTATCATAAACTGATTTTCGAATCGCATATAGTATCCAAAGACGATAAACAAATATTTGCTAA
Organism: Bidens hawaiensis; assembly: GCF_021521415.1. NCBI lineage: Eukaryota > Viridiplantae > Streptophyta > Magnoliopsida > Asterales > Asteraceae > Bidens > Bidens hawaiensis. The sequence goes on from NW_027505182.1 coordinate 31,566, forward strand.
CAGGGAGAGACACTGTGAACTTAAAAAGGAAGCATGTTAGATATTTCTTAATATATTTTTATTATTAAATCGGTTTTAAACACATTCATTAATAATATTTTTAAAAAGTAGTACTATTCTACATTTCTATGTGCCAAAAAAGGTTTTAAAGCAAGAGGAGGACTCTCCGTAATAGAGGAGATGTTTGTCGTCTTTTACCCTCTCTAAATCCTTCTAATAACGTACTATATGTGGTATTTTAGTAGGTATTTTTATTTGTTTAATAAAGTATTAAATAACAAATAAAGGAGGTAATTGCTTTGACCTAGATGCTAATATCTTTAGAAGCGTATTACAACGTATATTAATATTCGTAAAGTTGACTGGTCGATATCCTTTGGTTATTTGATCACGTATTTACACGCAAATTATATTAATGCTTTTCCAATGAACCAGGTACCAATCACATATATATGCATCCTACACGAAAACATTCTAGAAAACTCATCTAATTAGCATATCAAAATTTCATCATCTTGGTTTTCTCTTAACCAAATATAAAATGGGCCAAACACACTTTAGTACATAGAATTCCAATTATAAAGGTCTATTAGCATGTTCAAAGATTATGTTCAAGATTATGTACCCTTCCAGTGAGATAGATTCTCTTGGAAGAGGTAACAAACACAATGAACCAATGGGCAGTTGGTTACGTTTTTCTCTTAACATGATTGAAAACGAACTATGCGAGTATATTGATTTGATGTTGTTTCTCGAATAAGCATGAGCTTGCTACACTTGTTTGAAAAACGATATTGTCTGTGCACCAACTTAACTACTTAAGACTGTTTAATATAAGATATGAATGTCATTAAAGATACTTATTAACATTTGTCTAGACAAAACATGAAGAGTGACATAATAATATAATATTCTGTAAAATATTACATAATAGTAGTATATTGTTATATTAAATAAATAGATTGATTAATATCAGTATTACTAGAGCATATCCTTTGAGAATTTGTTATGAAAGATACTTTATATAAACTCGTGGTCGGACTGAGCATGAAGAATGATACAATAACACAATATTAACAATAATCAATGCTGGTTAATTATGAGCAGATCTAATTTTCACGAATCATATATGTTCTTTAATTATGTGACTCTTTAGGTTTTTCTTCCTCAATTTGGTTTCTTGACTTCCTTGGTCATATAACCAAAGTTGGTTTTTTTGGGTTTCGTTGACCTTCTTGGTCATCCAATCGTAGTTTGATTTTTGGGTTTTTGAGGCTCGATTGCGGTTAGTGGCTTTCGGGGTGTTTTATTGAGAGGTGGGGGTATGACAGGGGCTCGTGATGATGGTGTTTGGCCGTGTCCATTTAGAGGTTTCCACTGTTGCCCGGATTGATCACCGGGGTCCAAGGGTGTTCGATTGGTCGCGCATATTAAGCGGCTCCATTCGTCATCGGATGACAAGAAAGTGACCTTGCGGGAGGCGATTTCCACAGATTTGGGTTTGTTTGTTTCGGTTGGTGAGGCTTTAAAAGTCTCTCGCCAATGGGTGTGTGGGGTGTGTATGGAGTTACATGCTCTCCGTCGGGGGTGCCATCATGATGGTGGGACAGTCTTGTTCAAGTGGGTTGCGGGAGATGTGGAGGAGTTTATAGTGGGGATTGCTAATCCGCATGTCAGGAGGGAAGTTGTTGCAGTGGGAAGGGTGGGGGTGGATGTTACCCTCCTTGACAGTGTATTCGCTCTTCTCATCACGACTGTTAAAAGCATTCCTCATAGTTGCCGTATGGCTTTTTCCCAGGCCTTAGGGGCTATGCTAGGCAAGGTGGTGACTATGCCAGAGTCTGTTGAGGTGTGGGTGAAACTTTTGTTATTACCACGTTGCACATTACAAGTTTTCAGACCTTTTAGTCGTCGGGAACGCAGAAGTTGCATCGGGGGGGGGGGGGGGGGGGGGTGATACGTTTGTCTCCTAGTTTGGGAACTCCGGGTGGGCGCCAATATGAAACAATGTTTATGGAAAGTGGCGGACGGGTATTTCACTGCTGCTGTTAAAGTTTATGCTCTTCAGGGATTGCACCTTTCGGTAAGGATACTTTGGATGCGTTGGTGTCTAAGCATCCTATCCTACCCCCTCCAAGTATGCCTGCTTCCTTGCTTTCTGAGCCTCCACTTGTTGTGGATATTGAAAGCGTGCTTGGTTGCATTAAATCTTTCCCTAAAGGGACTTCATGTGGGCGAGACGGATTGAGAGCCCAACACATTTTAGATGTGTTGTGTGGAGAGGGGTCTCCAATTGCAGATAGTTTGCTCAAGGCCATTTCTGTTGTTGTTAATTTATTTTTGGGGGGAAGGCGCCCTAAGGTGTTGGCAGAGTTTGTTGCGTCTGCCCCCTTACGCCATTGCTTAAACCGGACAATGGGATTAGACCTATTGCTGTAGGGGCCATTTGAAGGAGATTGGTCTCTAAGGTGGCTATGAGGGGTGTTGGGAAGGAGATTGCTAAATACCTCTGTGACTTTCAAATTGAGGTGGGAGTCCCTAGTGGGGCAGAGGCAGTGCTTCATAGCCGAACATGTTTTTAAATCAGTTTCCCTCGGATGGGTCATTGGCTATGCTTACTGTTGATTTCTCTAATGCTTTCAACTTGGTCGATAGGACGGCCCTTCTACATGAGGTACGAAGTCGATGTCCTTCTATTTCCCTATGGGTGGATTTCTTATATGGGCAATCGGCTAGGCTATATGTGGGTGATGCTTACATTAGGTCCACTACTTGGGTTCAACAAGGGGACCCTCTTGGGCCTCTTCTTTTTGCCTTAGTTTTGCATCCACTTGCTCACCGAATCAGAGATTGCTGCAAGCTTCTTTTTCATGCTTGATACTTGGATGATGGTACGATTATCGAGGACACTAGAGAGGTGGCTAAAGCATTAGACATTATCAGGGCCGAGGGCCCTCATTTGGGTCTTGAATTAAACATTAAGAAAACATAATTATTTTGGCCTACGTGTAATGGGGAGAAGGTGCAGGATGGGTTGTTCCCTTGTGGGATTGGAAAGTCTGTGCTCGGTGTGAAACTCCTTGGTGGTGCTGTAAGTCGGGATGCGGGGTTTATCAGCAGCTTGGCTATGAAAAGGGCATCTAGTGCTATAGAATTGATGAGTTGTCTTCCAAGGCTTCAGGACCCTCAATGCGAGCTTCTTTTGCTTCGCTCATGTATGGGGGTCGCAAAGCTATTGTTCGGCCTAAGAACGTGCCAATGTATGTGGGGGAAGCTGTTTCTATTTTTGATAATGGCATTCGAGGGGCAATTGAGGACATCGAGGTTTGTGGGGGTCCGTTCTTCGGGGATCTTCAATAGAGGTTGGCATCACTTCCGACCCGTTTTGGGGGGTTAGGTTTATGCTTGGCCGAGGATGTATCTACATATGCTTTTGTGGCTTCGAGAGCACAATCATGGAGTTTGCAGGACCATATTCTTCGGGGATGTGGTATTGATGGATTGGACTCTGATTATGGGTGTGCGATGGATCGTTTACGCGTTTCGCTTCCCGAATTTGATCTTGGCGGGTTCTCTAATAAGGACACCGCCCCCCTAAAGCCCAACATGCTTTGGCGAGTGCCTTATTTAGTGGAATTGTCTAGAGTTTAGAAGCGAAGTTTGATCTATCCCCTCAACAAAAAGCGGTGTTTGAATGCCTTCGGGCTCCTCGGGCTCAAGATTTTCTATCGGCCATCTCCATTGATGGATTGGGCCAACACATGTCGGGGGTGGAGTACCGGGCTATCCTTAAGTACCGGCTAATGATCCCTATGTTTCCAACTGATGACCCTTGCCCAGTTTGCCGCAAGGTCTGTTTGGATTCCTTTGAAGACCATGCGGTGCATTGCAAAGAATTACCTAGTTTTAAATATAAACATGATTTGGTTAGGGATGTTTTGTGCGATGTTCTTAAACGGGCAGGGATTTCTGCTAAAAGGAAGCTCCTATTAACTTTCTTACAGATCCGCTTGAAGGGAGGTCCACGTTAAGGCCAGCTGACATTCTTGTGTTCGGGTGGGCAGGGGGGAAACACGCTTGTGTGAACCTTACAGGAGTGTCTCCTCTTGTTAGGCTCAGGGACCGCGGGTTTGCTGTGGGTCAGGCTGCGTTGAAGGCAGAATCGGGCAAAGTTGTCAAACCCGAAAAAGTCTGTTTAGAAAATCAACATGTGTTTCTCCCTTTTGCTTTTGATACATTTGGGTTTCTAGCCCCAGAGGCTTTGAATTTTTTGAGCAGAGTTAAACGTGTCATACATGGTACTTTTTTGGCTCCTACGTCCCAAAGCTTCGTTTTTAGTAGGATTGGCTTTGCTATTCAAAAGGGGGTTGCGGCGCAGCTTGTTGCCCGCTTGCCTGTCACTTTATTGTAATCGTTTTTGAGTTTAATGAAATAGCCAATGTTATAGCTTGAAAAGAAAATGTTGTATTTGTATTAGAAATTGGCATGCCGACCAAGATCAACTCCAATACCCTCAATCGAAAGACGTCAAACGGATTAAGAAAAGCCACTTTTACTAGGATGTGCATGAGTATCTCACTCGCTAACGATTTGTGGGGATGAGTGATTCACCATCTCTAAGATGGCTTCCACCAAACCACACATCTATCTTTTATAATTTATATAAAAAGTAAGGAATCATCCCTCAAATACATGTAAAAATTAGATCCTTGATAAACATCTTTGAGATGACTTATTTGATCGGAGGGCCATGGCTTTGGGTTAAACGCACGTTGTATTTAGGATTTCGAATGCTCTGAACAAATACTAAAATTTGGGTCCTTATATAATTTTTTTTCCTCATAAATCGTCGATAATGAACTCGAGTAATTGGGTATGATGTTTATCTTCAATGAGCTATGTTTACGTAATGAATTACTTAAATGTGTATTCGCCTATGCTTTACTTTTGGGTTTTAAACTGTATAATTGGCCAATGAGCCAACTATTTGGAGAGCATTTTTTTTTCTTTTATTTTAGATAGCGGGTTTAAAGAAGCTTTGTATGCTTAACTATAACTTGTTTGAAGAATGTTTGCGAATTTATGTTATCAGATGAACACTAAAAACACTTAAATTGTTCTAACTTTTCAAAGTTAGATTCATACTAATTGAATCCATTCTTATGTGAACTAATCAAAGTTAATTGTAGTGGAAATCTAACTATTATATTAAAGCAACATGGTTTCTACATGGCCTTTAATTAAACTATCCACATAAGATTCCACCTCAGTAATTTCCAAAATTATAATTTACACCTAATAAGATATTTAATTTTAATCTGCTTATTTATATTATTATGGAGCATTTACATATTTCTCCTTTCTAAACTTTGAAATTACATATATCCCCAAACCATACTTAAAGAGCATTGTAAATTTTGCATTAAACACTTATATTTTGAGGAAATATGTAATTTCAAAGGTTTAGAAACGGGAAATATGTGTAAATCCTTATTATTAAAACAAAATTATTCTTTCAAAAGGTATGTTATTATGAGTCCATAAGATAAATATGTTATATTAAACATATTTTTAGACATATAAATATATTTTAATATATGCTTTTGAGACAACAAGGTATGTTATTACGTATGTTATTAAATTTAACTTTTTTGTTGTATAATTTTTAACCATCCGTGTATTACACGGGCTATATCCTAGTTAAATAAATATGTTAAGAACTCATATGAGAAAAAATAGCATATCATTGAAATCAAACAATTAGAATACTAGATTGCTTTCCCTAATCTTTAGCTCATCTTCATTTTGTACTGAATAGTACTTTTTCATAGGTGTGCAAAGTGTTGATGAGTCAAGACTCTCTTGATCATTATATACAAGTGTAAAGTGCTGTTGAGACTTAGGGTTAATAACTGTTACAAACAATTGACAAAATATAAATACATGAAACTGTTGTAAATTACAAATAAAACAAAACTACTGATATCTTCACAACAAGATGATGTCCATCAATTGTTTCTTTAGTCGTTTATCTTCATTATGTTAGTCCTTCCATATCAGCATTTCTTCGTATAGTCTTCTGTTGTTTGTAACATCATTTCTTCATATCAATCGTTTGAGAGGCAATCTTTATTCCTTATTCTTTAATAGTGAGTAACAACTTATTTTCATGATTAGTTGTTTGGTCTTTGACAAATTGGTTCCTTTCCAAGCTCTAACAAATTTATTTTTATTTTATTTTTTTTTTGAAACTTTTAGGCTCACGTCAGACTAGAGCGGTCGCCGATCCCTACCCCCACCCAATATCCGTTCTTAGTTAAACATGACAATCCGTTGGGTTGGCATAGGGTAGGCACAAACACTACCCATTTAGGCAACTTCTTTTTGCGGGTCCAACCCGCTTGGATTGAAGCAAAATTAACCGTGCTAAGTTTGAATTGTACTTTCATATCGTGTAGAAATCGATACCTATAAACCTAAATTAATATCTTGATGCACTAGGAAAAGGGTGCTTATAGGGTTTGAACTTTGAAGTGGTACACGTCTATTGTAAAAATAAGAGATTATATTATTAGATTTGAGGGGCAAGTTGGAGTCATATTAAATAATATATATGATTAGGGAATATAAACTAAACATTATTAGCAAATATATTATATTCCTAGATTCAGGGACAACTTGGAGAACCAAATGATGAAAAGATTTAAGGTTGTTAATTTATTTCTAGGGGGTATTTTTTTACCATTGACCAAACAAGGGATCGCACGTGCCGCGTGCGTGGCATAAAACAATGCTGTACTGTTGTGTGCTGTTTGAGATTAGTGGTATGGTTTGCCACGTACGATTCACATGACATCTAATCATGGTGTCCATGAAGCTTGAAATTGTAATACCGTTATTAACATGTTTGTTAATCAATATTTTAGTATAGTCTCTAGTTTGGATGCTCTTGTTAATCCTCAGCCCCGCCTTAAAGTATTTATTTAAGACAATTCTTATACTTTTTTAGAATAGTTAACCTCCACTGATGCTACTTCTAAATCTATATATTTGTTTAGCAAATCGGAAATCAGTTCGTAGAATAATAAATAAAACACAAATTTTATTAATATGAACTACAATACAAAATAAATAAAACGGTAAATTATAATACTTTGAAATGAAAGTTACAACTAATTAAACAAACAAATAGAGCGAGGCTAAGGATTCGTGTTCAACACGTGTCCCTTAAAATAGATTACGGATCTCCCAAGAGACTCCGTCTGTTTCCCATGGTACAATAGTCGAATTAATTAGTACTGTCAGGGAGGACCGAGCACCCGAATTGGAACTCGAAACTTCAAAGAAATAAGTAGAAACAGAAACGTGACAACTTTCATAAGTGTTTGCATTTTGATGTAAGTTGGTGATCTTGTAAAAAGTGAGAGTGTAAGAGTTCCATCCAAAATGAAAGTCTTCGTTTTAGGGTGGATGTGCGGTTAGGTGGGCCCATCTTGTCATTGGAAAACATCAAGCCACAACCAAGAACCTTGGAGACTAACAATCTGTCTCCCTTGTCGATTTCTCAATCTAAAAACGGGAGGAATTCGGCATTTGAGCCGCTTCTTTCTGACTCACCGAGTGCAGTGAGAGTCATTTGGACCGGGTGCTACATTTGATTTTTTCCAGTCTCAATCCAAATCTTCAAATTATTCAAGAAATAAGGACAATTAACACCGCATTTATCAACCTTAAGATAATATAGTATAAATCCATAGAGCCCGTACATTTTGTAAAGTTGTACTCCATATTAGCAATGGGTTTATTCAATATGTTGGGCGGCTTTTTTTGTTTTCTATGTTCTTATCATACAGTTTTACTCAAGTTTTCGGATGGCATGAGTAAAGAATGCATATGCTAATTATATTACAAAAACAAGCAAACTGTTATAATTTTAGCTCTATTGTAACAAGTTTAATTATGGATTAAAGAAACTTTTGAGATGGTTGAAAAGATGGTAATAATAACACAACAAAAGTGAAATATTAGGATGCATTTTGACTCTGACATTTACCTACTGTACTATATATATGTATATATATGCTACAATGTTTAACTATTTGGGGGACATGGTCATTAAATTGATGCTGAAAATGTTCACATCCACGAGTGTGTAATAACACTCAAGATTGATCACACTTCTCAAACTCCGTGGTCTTGAGTATTGACTCATTAAAAACCTTTTTAAAGAAAACCAAGTGAGAAAAAAACTTCACCTAGGGGAAAAAGAGTGTCGTATATAGCCCCCCCTCAAGTTGTAAGTTGTTACATTGTCCGTACATGTCGCATGCCAATATCATGAACATGTTTCCTGAAAGTCGTCGTAGGGAGTGCCTTTGTGAAAAGATCAGCTGAATTGTTGTTAGATTGGACATATCTTATTTCAGCTTGTTTATCTTTAATAAGGTCGTTAGTATATTAAAAGAATCTTAGAGGTATATGTTTTGTTCGGTCAGTTTTAATATACCCTTCTTCCATCTATGAGGCACAACCTGCATTATCTTCGTAGATTGGAGTTGGACTTCCATCTTTCTCTATTCTACAAGAAGTTACTATGAGCCATGTCATAGATCTTAGCCAAACACATTCTCTAGAAGCTTCATGTAGCGCAATGACTTTAGCATGGTTTGAGGATGTTGCAACAAGTGCTTGTTTTTTAGAGCGTCATGAAATTGCAATTCCTCCATTCTTAAACACGTATCTGATAAATTATCTGCATCTGCATAACCAATTAACCCTTCTTTTGACTTGTTAGAATAAAATAAACCTAAACCAACAGTTCATTTTAAATACCGAAAAATATGTTTAATGCCATTCAAAGAGTCCTTGTCCGATGTTTCTTGGTTTTGGTACCTTTAGAATGATACCCTATAAACTTGTGTCTTTGGAATGTTACAGGATCTCATGGTGTTAGTTGACTTTAGTTGTAACGATAGTTAAACTTATATTGTGATTTAAGGTTGGCCCAGAAGACCGGATTTTAAAATCCATTTGTTTATTCATTCCAAAATCTTATTTTACTAATTCATTTACTTGAACTTTATAAACTGGTTATTTTTAATTCCATGTTTTGTTAACATTGCAAATATATTTGAAAGAGAAAATGTTTTCATATATTTAAAACATAAATGAACGTTCACGAACATAAATGAACGGACGAGCCATGCGTTTATGTTCATTTGTTTATTATAAACGAACATAAGTGAACTTACCACCGTATAATCCAATAAACATTTTCTTTTGATTACGTCCATTAGTGTTTGTCATAGTTTATCCATTAGTGTTTGTCATAGTTTATCCATTTACATTCATTTACGTTTGTTTATATATTCATTTAAAATATTTATGCTCACTACGATATACACTAATTATATGAAATAAAGTATCACTAGGTTAGTATTATTTGTTTATTTTCTAAGCCCATTATATTACATTTATTTATAATTCATGTTCGCTCGTTAGTGTTCGTTCAAGTTCACGGATTGTTCGTTTATACTATTAACCAACGAATATAAACGAACACGTGCAAGTTAGATTAAATAAAATAGTTTTTTTAATAATACAATATAAATTAAAGGTAACTCTAATAAATTTCTAAATGCTTATACTTGATTCTGCTCGCTTACCCAGCTTACACTCTTTTTTTTCTCTTTCTTTGTGGTATAATATTGCATGCGGCCCGTTTGAAAATTTTACTTCACTCATAAAAAACTAATATTTTCTTTTAATTATACCCATCGTTCATGTTTGTTCACGTTCATCAAGCGTTCGTTTGTATAATATTAACAAGTGAACATTAACTAACACGAGAAAAAAAACATGTTCGTTTAATTGTTCGTGTTCAATCATTTGTTAGGATGATTTGCACCGCTAATGTCACAAGTCCGGATGATTTAGGAGATGCAACATCTCCATTTTTATCTTTATTTCTTGCAGCTGTAAAACGTATGCTTTGCATTCGGAGAACAAAAAAGAGTGGACCAGGTTTTACATCCTTATTACGGTCAATCCAAAAATTGAGACAAGAGCCAAGCTTTTTTTGGTACCCGTGTGAATCACCATTGCATGGTCACGTATTGGCCATGTATCAGTGTACAATTTGGTTTTGATGAGATTATTATGCTAAAAACATGTTTGTCAATTCAAAAAAGATTGCAACAATTTAGGTTGGCCAAACCATCATAGGTTTTGCTCATGTTACTTCTCCTTCTAAAGTTGGACACCCGTCGTAACTTTTTTCAACAATTAGTCGAGTTTGGCAAATAGGTATCAAACCGGTTACTCTCACTATATTTTATTTGCAAAGTGTAATACTAATAATTGGTTTCAAACTTACATCCCAAATGTACACCATTTGGTAAATCAAATAATGTACACCATTTTTTATGTCTTAAAACTATACCCAAAATAATTTTTGCTATAGCAACCGCTATCGGCCGAAATTCCATTGAATCCCCGCAAACACACATTCAATACATTAATAGTTTAGTAAGCACCCCCGCACAAAAAACATCCAACAAACCATATGCAAATGCGGCAGTGCGCTAGCACTTGTGACTCGCTACACACCACACCAAACACTATAAACTAATACGAGGGGATAATTTACGCGAACCCGCAGCAACGCGCGGGCATTTCTACTAGTATATATATATGAGAGGGTTATACTAAAAATAAGTAGTTTTCTAGGAAGATTAAGAATAAATCATAGCCATTGGACCATGTTAATCAATGGTTGATATTTCAAATTACCAAAAATCGACATAGTTTCCTAGAATTATTTTTTCACCATATGTTATAATGCCGCATGTCAAAAATCTATAGGTTCTTATCATTCTTAGGAAACTCCATTCTTATTTGAACCATTTTCTATATATATATACTAGATTTTATCCCCCGTATTACGGGGGTTGTTTTTACATTATTCGTTTTCAATATTTATATATGTATATTTGAATTTTAATTTTATTTATTGTAAGAAAGTTAATAATTAATATACTTGAGGTTTGATGATGAAATGGTTTCACAAATAAATAATATGTTATAATCCGGTTTAAAAGCCATCTGGGTTTGGTGATACCCATTACCATTTATTTTCTTTATTATAAAATTGTTTCTTAATTATAAATAATACTTTTTTTTAAATAAGATGGGATATTAATTTTCAGTATATCCCTTTTTATAGGATTTTCATATAAAATATTTGATGAGATTAATTTTTAATATAATGAGTGTTATACCCCGTTTAAGAACTGTATAGGTTTGGTGAGACCTTTACCCGTGAATTCGAATCAAATGCGTGAGAAGCCTTCATTTATAAATAAAGCAATCTGATGGCTTGAGAGAATGGTTGTTTTATATTTTTTTGTTTTTTAATATTTACTTTTTGAATTTAAATTTTCTTTATTATAAGAAAGTTAATAATATACTTAGGGTTTGATGATGAAATGGTTTTATAAAAAAATGATATGTTATAACCCGTTTAACCTATTTGGATTTGATGACCCATGACCGGCTTATGTTTTTACTATAAAATTGTTTATTAATTATAAATAATATCTTTTTCTTTTTAAGTTGGATATTAAATTTCAGTATATCCCTATTTTATAGGATTTTCCTATCAAATAATTGGTAAGATTAATTTTTAATTTAATGAGATGTTATAACCCGTTTAAGAGATATCTAGTTTTGGTAAGACCCATACCCATGGATTTGGGTTAAATCCATGAGATGTCTCCATTTAAAAATTAAGCAATCTGGTGGCTTCCTTAAAAGGGGGAGCGACCACATCACGACACGTAGGATTTTAGGGTCTTCATTTATATATATTATTATAGTTAAAATATAATTGAATAAACTCTTTTTTAATACAAGTATAAACTTAGATATTACAAAACCCAGAAGGCTAAAATCGTAAACTCATGTGTTATTTTCAATATAAACAGAAATTAGGGGAAATAAATAAAAGAAAAGGAAAATAATGAAAGGAGAGAAGAAGGTAAATAGACAAAGAACAAGTTGGTTAGAGGAATATTGCAATGGAACCTCTTCCTCGTGGGATTGGGCCAAGTTCACGTGGGTTCACATGGTTCGGGAACGAAGTTGCTTCGTACGGACTGAATAAAAAACTAATGTTGGGTAGGGGCCCAAATGAGATCCATTATTGAGGTTTGGGGGAACACGTGGGACTCTGCTAACACACACCACTGGGAACACCTAATCATCGTCCAGCATCATGTCGGACCACGCGCCTTTCCACCGTGACTTTCACCCCCCATTCATTTGTTCATCATAAAAAATCCCAACATCAATATTATTATGTCTTTATCAATCTTTAATTATAAAATTGTCAATGTAACTAAGGATAATTCCTCTTAAGGACATATCTTTTGCATCCCTCTCCTCGTGTGACTTTCTTCTAGTTGTGAAGTTATGGGGGTGATGTTTTCGTTCCTTCAGTTTTTCACTTTTTACTGATTTATCATAGGCTCTTGTCTCATCTCCCCATTTAAGCCTAAGTTCACTTTCTGATTTCTTCTCGCATCTGATTTTGCCCAATCAGTCCACCCTTAGGGACTTGTTGCTTTGCATTAATCCTCTTGTTAGTTTGGTCATCTTGTTTTGATCTTTGGATATTCTAGAACAATATATATTCCTGTAACTCATTCTCATTTGCTTTCAAATGTTATGGAGTTGTCAACCCTATATATTGTTAGATTTGGTTTATTCTAACTTGTTGGATCTTCCATTGGGTTTCGTTAGTGAGAGTACACATGACACATGCAGTTTGTGTAAGACCAAACTTATTATATCAATCAACATTGTTAGTTTGCCCCAAATGAATTTGTCTCTAAGAGCTACTAATTTTATTTTGGATGTTACATTTTAAATTTAAAAATATATAATCCTGTTAAAATAATGATGTAACGTACAAAAATGTAACAAAGTATCGAAACTCTTTTCTAAGTGGATATTGAAAAAGATCGTGATCGTCTAACTTCTAATACGATTGTGGAGGACCACAAAACTTCATTTGCATATAAATAACATTAATAGCGTACATTTCTATCTATTCGACCACCTTTTGCCTACACAAACATGGTAAAGATTAATGGTCGGCAAGTAATATATATATTTTAGCACGTCCAAATTTCCGTCTTAAAAAACCTATAATATTTATGCCAAATTTGGACAAAGAATGGTATGCACATTTGCCTTACGCTACTAGCAATAACCACCACTATACAGTTGTCACATGGAAAACTAAATATTGAAGTTTCTTAAATTTGTTGGTACTTAGCAATTAATATATTGGAATTTGCTGAAATCGAGCCTGATTAAAACTTATTTTATAAACAAGCTCAAGCCGGAGATTTACGTATTGAATTTAATTAGACTCGTTAAGAGCATTCATAACCCATGCCCTAAAACATGTGAGAGGGTTTTGTAAATTATAGGATACGGCTGGGAGTGATTGGGAATAAAGAAGAGAGAAAATATTATAGGAAAAGTTAATTTTTTTTAGAATGACGACTTTCTTATATTTTAGGCTAACGCACTCTCCAAATTTAGAGAGCCCCCGGTAACCCACTTTGGCCAGACTATGTTGTCTTAATCGGGCCCACGCTGGCTTCAGAGTTTGGCTTGCACGTTCCCCCAGGAAACCATACCGCCGACTGCCACTTGACAACCGTTATGCCACCACAAGAGCAAAACCCTCTGGCGTAACACACGGTGGGACGAAAACCCGAGTGGGCTCAAGATTCAAACTGACAACCTTTGCACAAGGCTTAGCTCAAATTCTTCATTGCCAATATCCACCTAAATGTGACACAAGTGGGATTCGAACTTGAGTCTCCACTGGAGAACCCAAGCCTCTTACCACCAGGCCACAAGTGGTGGATGGGAAAGTAAAATTTGAGGTTTCACTGTTCACATCGTATAATATTTTAATATTTTCTGAAAGTGGTTGTGAGTGAATGAGAGAAAAATGATAATGATAAAAGTATAAAAGTGCATTATTTAATTAAAAATGATGGAGAAACTGTAGTGATTTTTAGTGCAATTATATGATATATATATGGGAGGGATATTTTAAGAACAATGTTGAGTTTTAAGAACTTAAAAACTTCTATTCTAGGTCACACATTTAATTAAATGGGTTGGAATATGTGGTTGAGATTATATCTAGCAAAAAAGTCAAAGTATGAGAGAGAATAAATATGTAAGTGGTTACACTAACTTTTACGTCCGTTACACATGTGTAAAAAGTCGACTCGGTGCGTAAAAAATTGTGTAATTTTTTTACGTGTATGTAACTTACATATATTACGCATGTGTAAAAAAAATTCGAAAAAAAAATCGTTACACTGAGTTCTTTCGAGTTCCTAAAACTCAAAAGGGTTCTTAATTGAAATCTCCCCTACACACACACACACACACACACACACATATGGATATATGGTATGGAACAGAATGTGAATGCTTTATCCTAAACAAGCTTAGTATATACATATAGAGAGGTGTCCGTGTGTTACAGCGGGAAAAAAGGCATTGGTAATCATGTAACATGTTATATTTTTTTTGTAATTAAAAAAATTATAGTTGTGTAATACTTAAATTAAAAAGAATAAAATGTTTATTGTTATGGTGTATTTTATTTTTAAAAAAACATTAGTGTATGAAAATAATATGGTTATTTAAAAACCGTGTGTGAGAGAGTTGGCTTAAGAATGTGAATAAACAAACATATGTTTAAAGATGATAGAACAAAAAGGCAAGTTCTCTTTTAAGTAAATAAAAGTTGGGTAAAGATAAATACTTTTAAATAATTAAAAGATACATGGATGATTGTCCATAAAAACTATTGGCATATTGGATTATATTAATTCAATATTCTGCAGTTGGTCGATAACAATCTCATATAAAAGTTAGCCATCAACGGTCTCATCTTTTACATCAATTGTTGTTATTGGACCTCCATTAAAAAAAACTTAACTCGTTAAACTTTATTTTCAAATTTTAAAATGATGTTTTAGGGATTTTGATCGGAATTAGGATACTAATCGATTGATGTAAAACTTACTTCGAAGCAATGCTCTAAACGACAAAACGATGCTCCAATTCGGGTGTTTAAACTTCCAATTAACAAAAATCAAGTTGTTTGGAACACTGTTTCAAGGTAAGTTTTACATTAATATATTTATATCATTCTTCCTATCAAAAGCCCTAAAACATCAATTTGAAATTAAAAAAAAAAAAAAACTTAAGTTTTATTTAATAAAGGTCCAATAGAAACAACTAATGTGAAAGGTGGGATAAGTGGCGACTATTTTATAGGATGAGATTATTATCGATCAACTGCAAAGTGATAAGACTGTAAAAATCCAATTTGTCAGCACTATTTTTTCACTCTTAAAAGTATTAATCCATTACATTACACTAAGTATTAAAAGTGAACATTTTAAATTATAAAATTATAAGAAGCTCCTTTTTTTTAAAATGGCTAAATTTTACATATGCTAATAGCTACTACACACATAATTTACACGGCAAGTTAGGATCGAACCAGAGTTTCTCTTCCAAAAGGTAACTCCTCTTACCACCCGGACAAACTTGGGGTGGCTTTTAAAATACCCTTGTTTGATGCATTATGTAATATCGTATAGATAATCAATTACTTTATATTATAAATGTAATAGTAATTATGTATTTTGTTATACACATAAAGTCATAATTATGAACATATATACGATATATAAATAACATAATTAAGTATTTATTAAATAATAAATAAATCAGATCTCGTTCGAGTTATGGTTTAAAAAATTATTATTAGTTTGAACTTGAGCTTTAAACATAAAATTCAAAGTAAGTTGAGTTTGATCTCTCCGGTGTTAAAAGAGTCAAGTTTGAGCTTATACAAACTTTACTCTGGATACACCTTGACGTGATAATTGTAAATAGAATTTTTATCAGGCCTATTTGTGTAGGATTTCTGTAATTGACTTTGTATTTATGATACTAAATGTATCTTTTGATACGCCTATTGGTTCTCCTAAAATTACTAAATTTTAAAAAATGGAAGTGTTTTATGTAACATTTGAGATTATAAGATTTTAAAAAAACAAACCAGCATGCAAAAGAATTTAGAATTAAAAAAAAATTAATATAAGTTTGTAAACAAGAAAGTCGTTATGTTTAAATACCACCAGAAAATGCTAACAAAAGAACGACATTTTAAATATATTTCGTAATTAGTATAAAAAACATTGCTTTCGAATTCGATTAACAAGTTAATATATCGTAATTCCAACAACATTGACTCTTACAACGTGGTGCAAGTGGCACCTCGATTGCTTCTCATGATTATTAGGAGTTTGACTCCGCTTTTAGCATAACCGGTCCATCTATATGAGTGAACTTATCGGGATTTAAGATAAAAAAAAGGAGACCGAGGAACCAATATGGATCTTCACTTTAATTTGATTGTAAAGCCCTAATTTAACCTATTTAATATAAAGTTCTAAATCAACTAGTTAAGATAATGATTTAGAAAGTTTCAACTTTTGTTATTCTTTGTAGGTATGCATACATTAACTCAAATCCATTAAGCTTCAAAATTAAATTCCCATGTCTAAACTAAAATATCTAAAACATATGTGATATTAAACCAAACAGATCACAATATTTTTTCCATCTCTCTTTAAGCAGACAAGCATGTGAATACTTTTGCCACCTTTTTTTTCAGATAAAAAAAAATTATCTAGTTCACATAGAAACTGAATTGAGTTCACATGTGAACTATCATTGTAAAATGATTATACTTTTTTGTATTTGAATTTGATTGAAAGTCAGTTTAATCCAATGTTTGTCCACGCATGCTTTAAACATTCGATTAAACGCAAGTTCACATGTGAAAGGGTTATTGGTTCATATCTAAACTCGTGTTTGTTAAATGTTAATTTGTGTTGGTTCAATTCTAAAGACTCGTAATTTTAACTCTTTTTTTCACATGGGGAAGTATAAAGAGGTTGATCGATACGAAACCAATATATATTCTCATAATTCAACATCACAATTGAATTATATGTGTCGTCACAAATTCAGCTATTATTAGACAATAAAGGATAAGAAGTTATTTAAAATAATAATGAAATTGAAAGATTACTTCCATTTCATCAAACCCGCATAATATCTATATCCATAAAAATTGTAATCAACAAAACTGATCAAGTTATAGTGAAATGAAAAGATTACTATGGTGCAATTTCATCAACTCACTAAACCACTATATTCACTAAAACCGCATTGTAAGGCCCCGATCCCGGAAATCCTACCTTGACGTTGGATTTACTCATAAACACAGTTCTAAAATCAGAGTTAATTAAAACTTTCGCGGAGTAGTTAAAAAAACTTCATACATTACATTACAAAACATCGAATCTTGTCTTAACATACAAAATATATTTTCATAGACATAACATAAGACAGTCATGACACTTCTTCATAGATACCAGTCTCTTTAGCTCATGCCATGTGTCCCACCTCAAGCCAGCTGCCTCAACCTATTTGACTGCGTGCATACTAAAAGTCAGCTACGCTGAGTGAGTTCTAGTTAAGCAGGTAACATACATTTCATTCTCATTCTTTACATTCTTACCTCCATACATTCCTATTTTTACTTACCTTCATTATTTTATACATACATAACCTTTCTACGTTTTTAAAGAGCCTTTCGCCCTATAACCTTCGCATATATTATTAGGGTATGCAACCCTTCATTCTTCGCTTATATTATAGTGTAGGCAACCCTTTATTCTTCGCCTATATTATTAGGGTAGGCAACCCTTAATTCTTCAACTCTACATATCATACATACCATTCATACACTACACATATCGTACATACCTTTCTTTCATTAGCTATATCTATTCTCATATACCTCTTCACACATACGTTTAACTTTTTCTACACTAATTAGGTATATTTATAAACATTCATACGGCATACACTTACCACTTAAAGTAAGTGTATTAACTAATCACGTTGAGTATGCACACAGCCCAAAACATAACACAGAAATGGGGCTAGAAACTCACCTGGGTCCTGTTTCTCTCGGAGTTAAGTGTGATGCCCTTCCTTATCTGTGCACGGCTAACTGTGTAACAAGGCACGGGTATCAATTATCCATTTCAACTACTTCTTACATCTAGGTGAATGAAACTCTCAACTAACGGGGGTCCGGGGGCAGCGCCCCTGGTAGCGGGGTCTAGGGGCGGCAGCCCCTAGCAGGGTCCAAGGGGCAGAGCCCCTAACAGTCCTTTAACAAAAATGCATCAGAAAGTGGATCGGGCCACGTTTCATCAATTTAAAAAAAACAATTTCGCATGAAAATTTCGCTTCGCATGATTTTTTGCTTCCCATGGAACTTTTTCGCTTCGCATGACTGTGCGATGCGAAATTACCTTTTTCGCTTCGCATGGTCATGCGATGCGAAATAACCTTTTTCGCTTCGCATGGCTGTGCGATGGGAAATTACCTTTTCGCTTCGCATGGTCATGCGATGCGAAATAACCATTTTCGCTTCGCATGGCTTATGCGATGCAAAAATTTTCTTTTTCTTTGTTTTTTTACCATTTTATGGCCATTTCACTCCACGACTCTCCCTTAGGACCCAATTTAACCATTTCCAAGGGTTTTGGGTTGTATCAACTTTGTATACTTGCGTTTTATAAGGCCCGAACATCGCATTTTTACCATATAACACTCTCGTGGGGTTATAACGTATCAAGTTCATGTTTTTCTTCCATCTTACACCCCGATCTATCCTTCTATCGGTTTGCATGTCAAGACCAACCATAAAAAAAACTTAACCTTTTAAACCAAAACCCACCTTTTTGCTTCGGGTTTGGTTCGGATCGTAGATCTGGACGTGTTCTTGCTATTCGAAGGCACTTGAACACCAAAATCTTTCTTACTTTTGCTTGGATCCGAATCCGAAATGCTAGAGAGAAAGTGTGTGTTTTCTAGTGTGTGTGTTGTGTAAAGAAATGATGAAAGAATGGGGGATGACCTTATATAGGGAGCCATGGGCCCCACCATCCACCTCCAGTCCAATCTTATCCAAATACAAACACGCACACAACCAAACTAACGACACACCGATAATAATAAAACTTTCCGTTATTTATTAATTCGCAAAATACGTAGGTTACACGCATACGTTGAAGTTAATATGAAAATGCAATCAAATTAAAAAGATCACTATGGTGTCATTTCATAGATCTTATCAAAAAATTGAAATATAACTGAGATATCACTTGGCTGCCAAATATCATTAGATAAAAGATTAATGATGATTTTAGTCTTGTTACTCGTTAGTGATGGCAAATTTAGCAAGGATATTCACATAAGCACTTCAAGAACACAAAACTATAGAATGAATTTTGGGATTAATTTTTTTGATCCGCTCTTTCTCAATTGCCAACCGCAACACTTTATTGGTTCTTCGAC
Source organism: Bidens hawaiensis (assembly GCF_021521415.1). NCBI lineage: Eukaryota > Viridiplantae > Streptophyta > Magnoliopsida > Asterales > Asteraceae > Bidens > Bidens hawaiensis. Next base: position 51,120 of record NW_027505182.1, read on the forward strand.
GACTCCATCTACTATTGTTCTCACTTCAACCACTACTACATCTTAACTGACCAAAGCGCTAGTTATAAAATGTAGGGTTGGAATGTGCAAATCTTCTCTAACTAGTGTTTGTTGTAGTTGGCCACTTATATAAATGATTGACATCAAGAGTAAACGCTTCTAGTATGAGTCGGGTGTATTATTTCTCTCTTTTTAGTTAGTTCTTATATTTCTTGTTGAATTAGAGCCCGGTATGATACTTTAAAAATATATAAAATTGATTGGAGCTAATTGGCAAAAACTTTATTACTATAGTTTGATAAGATATTGCTACATTTATGAATAAAAGTTGCAAACAATAACTAGTTTTTAAAAGATTGGATTTAGCAAATAAAAAGGGTATCGGCTAGGGATGAGCTCGGTACCGTACCAGCACCGGTACCGAAAATACCAATCCCAAAAATCACCAAATCTTGGTACCGGTACCGGTTTGGTTGTTCGGTACCGGTACCAAATTTGCTCATCCCTAGTAGTATTGATACAGATACCGAATTTGCTCATCCCTAGTAACAGCTCAGCTTGTTGCTCGTTTGCCTTTTGTTTTAATGTAATCACTACCTTGCTTATTTATAGTAATTTAAATAACTGAATTAAACAATAAGTTTGATTAAACAATAGTTACAAATCAAAAGAAACATTAAGCAAATCAACATAATTAAAAGGTTGCATTATCCAAAATTAAATATGAATACTGTTTAATATGAATAAACATTTATAAAACAACTAGGTTATGGACCCGTGTATTACACGGGCAGAAATATAAAAAACCATCCAAGTAAACGTATATATAATTTCAGACGACAATATTTTTTTAATATGTATTTTGAGACAACAATATAATTCATAATTGTAAGCCATATTCAAACGAAAACATAATATTGAAAGACACTTACAAACAAAATTTTAAACTTTAAAACATAAACTTCAAAAGTTACAAATTTTTACTTATAAACAATATTTTTTTGCTTTGCTTGCAACTTTCTCTTGCTTATCTAAAATAAATATTTATTTTTTGTTCGTCTCTACTCTTCACTCTTGATAAATCTACATAAAGTTAACTATGTGTAAAACGGATCTTTTAAGTATGTCAACTCTTGCTAGAGACTGGCCTAGACTTTTGTTGATGATCATTGCAAACCAACTACAACAGGAAACTGTTTTCTCTAAAATTTAAATAGAAGTTTTTTTATCTGAATGTGTCAAGTGTGTGTGTGTGTGTATATATGCTTATATATTTGAATAATTTGTAAACTTTTTATTTGTGTCAAATTATTTTAAATAAATGTTATGTTTATTCTTAACTCACATATAAAAACACATTTTAATAATCACAAAATTAAGAATTCATTTTGTTGAATATAACACCATCTGCCAAAAAAATAAAAATAAAAATAAAACTATATGAATGAGCACTTATTTTGTTTTGTTCACTTAAGCAAATCAACATAGTTAAAAGGTTGCATTATCCTAAATTAAATATGAATACTATTTAATATGAATAAACATTTGTAAAATAATGAACCCAATGCATATGTAGACGTGGTGAGCACGCGCAAATATAAGACAGTGTAATTTTCCAAGTAAAGATGAGTAGTTCAATGATTATACGAAGAGTGCGTGTCTGCTAATGGAAAGACAAGACTTTACACACGGCTATTGTGTGTGTTGTAGATGTAGATTCACGCGCCCAATTATATTTCTTAACCGTTATTTGAATAATTGACGAGCTAGTAACCCACTTATCTTCATTTTATCTTTAGAAGGAAACCGTCATGGGTGAGAAAACCCTCTGACCCAACCTGAAAACCCTTATTATTTTGTCACAAAGGGGACTTGAACCCAAAATCTCTCTATTTTTTTTTTCTAAATTGAAGTCTTTAGATGTCACATCTCAACCATTGAGTTAAGGATTATCAATAGCACGCCCAATTATATGTTTGAATTCTTTTTCTTAAAAACCATCTATATATGCATTTGTATGAATTGAATTTTTGAACTATCTCTAGAATAGAAATACGGTAAAATAAGCTATGAAAAAAAAGAAGAAAAAGAAGAAAAAAAACGAAGACTCCACAAGGCAAACATTAAAATAACAAGAAAATGTTAGCAGAGCCTGAAGAGGTAGGTCCCAGCAGAGCCCAGTTGGACCCGCAAGACTCACCTTGAAGAGGGACGTTTGCGCAAGGACCAACTGGTTCCGCAGGACCCACCATGCTCAGAGATGAAGACCTTACGCGCAGTACGCCAGCTGTTCACGCAGGGAAAGCCTCCCAATGGTGAAGTACCCCGCCTGTCCCCGCAGCTGCGGATACAAGCCATCAGGGAAGGCTACCCGCACTAATAGCAAGGCTACACGCACAAGGCACTAACTCAATAATTCAGTGTCACCTGAAGGAATGAGCAAGGCGGGAATACTCCCGCCCAAATGAGCCAGTCCGTATGCTTCCGGAAGATCTTTTGTACTATACCTGCCAAGGTATGGACAAAATAGACAAGATCTGACCAAAGCAGCCCATGAACCAATCACAGGGTGAAAGCTCACCGACAAACAGTACGAGGAGCATGCTCTAGTACTGTTTGTCACTATTAGCCGCTGCCTACTCACCAACCTTTGTCGTGGCACGCACATAGCCTGCAGTTGGTGGAAAATGAATAGTACACAGCCGGCCTGGTTACTATCAGCCGCTGCCTACCCACCAACCAGCATGGCACGTGCGTAGCCCGTAATTGGTAGAACAGGAATATTATACAGCTGTACCTGCTTGGAAACCTACCTTCGGCTATAAATACTCCAACACCTTGGAACGGTATGATCATCTGGTATTTTACCTTCACTAGCTATTTCTCTCAATATACACTTATATTCAGAGCAATCTAGTCTGATTCTCACGCCGGAGGGTGGTCACAAGGAGGAACCCCCCCTTCTCAGTGACGAGCTCACGGTGTTTGTTTTGCAGGTCATCTGAAGAACATCCTTCTTTGCCGGACCTAACCCTCATGGGAAACATTACTTAACCCCCAGATTATCCATAATCTACTCGGGGTCGATTAGTGTTTCTTCAAAGCCGATACAAGAAAAAATAATAAAATGTATAAGGTGAGAACAAGATTTACCAATCAATTCAAGCTACTTAGATTATCAATGCATATAACAAAAGAAGTTTAATCTTGTTCTCCATCCTCAAAGATGAACAAGCTTAGGATGCTTTTAAAATCAACCAAATAATTGAGTAAAATAAGCTATGAAAAAAAAAAGAAAAGAAAACAAGGGCTCCACAAGGAAAACACTAAAATAACAAGAAAAATGTTAACAGAGTCAATACAAGAAAAAATCATAAATATATAAGGTGAGAACAAGATTTACCAATCAATTCAAGCTACTTATAGAGTTATAGATTATTAATGCATATAACAAAAGAAGTTTAATCTTGTTCCCCATCTTCAAAGACAAACAAGCTTGGGATGCTTTTTAAATCAACCAAATGATTGAATAAATAATAGTTCGTTGATGCTTGAAAGCCCCTTTATTCATTTGGATCTAACCCTTTCAAGGATATTATGCTTAGTGAACAACATGATACTCCTATGCTGAGGGCTATTGACCTTCATAACATGGAATGTAATGCCATTTTAAGCTGGCATCACTGATCAGTTATTCGTAATGTGAAAGACATGGATATTCTCTACAACATGACAAAAGAACTCACATCGATATACTTGCAAGGTACCGTAGCTAGACAGGTTGAATGTGTATACGTATCAAATTTCTCTCTTTTATTGATGCTAAAAAGTTTGTATGTGACTATAAGCATAAATGGGAAGCTTGGTTTTCAAACATTACTATTTGGGTTGGCTAACCTTTACACTACGAGCATCTAACTTGGATTCGAATATTTGGGATACATATTCACTTATCGGATGGAAAATTCTTTGATTCTATTGGTGCACAATACGGTAGGTTTGTTCAACCCTTAATGGCCTCATTGTCAATGGGAACATTTCATATGTATGCACAGGTGTCCTCATAAAACAGGAACTATAATAAAATAGGAAATTATGATCGTTCAAACAAACAACACATTCTTTTGTTGGGTTATTGAAAGGGAGGAGGAGGTGATCGATGTCGAAAGGTCAATCAAAAACATTTATAAAATACCTTTACTAGTAAGGGCAAATATGGTGTCGAATCCACATGAAATCAGTGGAAAGTGCTAATCAAGTTCAATACTTAGTAATAATTATGTTAAGCGGAGAGACGATGTCAAGCAAGTTGAAAATTAATTTGGTTGTAAAACAATTTAAGAAAACAGTGACTACACTTCAGGTTCAGATAATGCAATGAACTGATTGATGATAATTTATACCAATTGGGAAATCATGTAGACATGATTCGTTTATTAGAATAGATAAATGATTACCAGACACAATAGTTTGGTTATGATGATTCACATTACTTAATCCGAAGAATTGATACAACTGAACACGATCTATCTAATTACCAGTTTATTAATACAAAACTAAGTATCTATCAATGATTAATGGTAAACGGTTCAATGACGATAAGAACTTAATCCTAAATGTTGATGAACACAAACCAGATAATTGATGATAAACGAAAGTCCCAAAAACACAACTGTTTAATCAGTTCCAATAAACATATAGATTCAATCAACCAAAAGATTAATCAGACTAAATCCCAATACATGTATTGTTCATAAAAATAATTAGTTCATATGCAAACCCTACACCTGAAGTGGTCACGAGTGGTTGAGCCTTGCCTCTTCATCATGATTAGCTCGATTATGGATTGGAAGGATGAAACCATGGATGATTATGGTGATTGGGAGGTGTTAGAATGGTGAAGAATGGCCCCAAAATCGCCCAAATATGTTAGGGTATGAAGCATATCCGTCCTAGGGTTGAACCGGGCTTAAATATGGAAGAAAATACCAAAAAATCGTGTTTTTCTGCCCAAGCGACCGTAGCCTACGGTTTCCCCACCGTAAGCTACGGTGGGGACCGTAGCTACGGTCCAAGCTCACTGCCTTACGGTGACTGCCCCCCTCGCACTGTTTTGCCCATAACTTCTTCGTTTAGCTCCGTTTTACGCACCGTTTTCGGCCACGTCTTCGTCTTCAAATTCTCTATCATTCCATGCAATAAAATCTTCATTTACACTCCATCTCATATGCTCCAATTTAGCTCCTTTAAGCTCCGCTCACCTGTAAACGTAAAACCACTCAAAGTAATCGTGTCCAAGGCATATAAACACATAAAACACACGATATAACTTACTTAACACACATTATTTAATCCACACATCAGGAGGCTAACTGGAGTATGGACCTTTTTATCCGAAATCAATACTAGGGTCAATGTAGAGACTTCCCCCACCCCTAGCTATATTGATTCTATTCCTCTCACTGTATACCTAGGTGTGAGTAATGATGGTGAGACTAATACGGAAGCTAATAACAAGGTTGATATGGATAGTCACAACAAATTATGTAATGAAGGAGTCTATTCCCAATGCTTTGCATGCATCCACGCATGTCTCTAACAAGGTTATAGAGAAGAACGTCTGTTTAGGTGCGGATGCTCATATAAATCTCATATATAATTTATTTGAATTTTTTGCATAAAACAATACTAGTGTCTCTTGCAACCTCAAACATGTGACACTGGAAAATTTCACATTCTTTTGTTCTGTATTGACTATGAGAGAGATATTTGGACATAAAGATTTTTTCACCTCCAATATCACCAACGCGCTTTGAGACGATAGTACGACTTAATGGTATTATATGAGAAGATAATTCTACAATTAAGATGCTTAGCTGGGAGTAGTACCAAGATGGATGCTTTTAGAGAAGTCTCCACCGATAAAAAAACAATTCCCTGAACTCCTTGTCAGGAAAGTAGGAAATATTGGTGATACGAGAGGTCGATGCTAGAAAAAGATCCTTAACTCGCAGCCAAAAAGTAAATCGGTGATCACTAAACTCTTTCCTTGTGACAACAACATGATTTTCATTTGTGTTCATGCACGCTCAGTGTCACACCCCGTTAAGCGATTTGCGGAAGCGTAAAACAGAAATGTAACAGATACAACTAGTATCAAATACATTGTTCATAAAGAAACATTACTAACTAATTTACAATGTGTTACATCGTTCTAACATCTTTTACAAACTAAGTGATACAATCAAAACTAGCTCTTCAACTACTTTACTTCTAACTCAAATGCTCACGACATCGATCACTAACCAAACCTGTAACAGATAGGCAATTACTCCACTTTTCTGATTACCTGAAAAGCATGTTAAAAACAGGTCAACTATGAATAGTTGTTGAGTTTCATAAATTTTAACGAAATCAGTTCTGCGTACCACACAGTTATAGTTTGCATGTACGCGCGTATGTAAAATGTATTTACGTTTGTATATAGATACATCTATATCTTTGTATGCACATATGTATGTGTGTAAGGTTATGATAAAAGTTTGAAATTACTATAGAATCGTGACTGTTCGTTCGTACTATGTACGTTCGTTTTTCACGTACAATCAACCACTGTGGCCCCCCTTCCACCCATAACGGTTTCGCGTAACATTAACCACTATGGCCCTCTTCCGCCCACAATGGTTCCACGTAAACTCAAACATTACACAGTGTATACACAAATATTTAGTATTTTCTACACATAGTATTTTCTACGCATATACACATATATAGTATTTTTCACGTATCACCAATCACTATGGCCCCCTTTCCGTCCACAACATGTATAATCACAATATTTTATTGGCATTCATGTCATAATCAAGTTAGTCTGTTTAGTTGCAGCAGAACTCGGCTCATAGGCCAAACTCAACCTTAGTTTAGTAAGTTGCAGCAGAACTTGGCTCATAAGCCATACTCAACTTTGGTTTATTACGATTGTGGCCCCCCTTCCGCCCACAATAGCCCCATGATCATCACCGACCACATTATCCCCATGGCCATTACAGACCACGTTATTTCCCAAATTAGTTATGTTTAACATTACATAACGTGTTTGTATAAGCATGTTGTCATGTGTAATTTCATTATGTTTTGTCATTCGTACTATCTCCATTTAATATATCAATCAACGATAATAATCACCTTTCATCAGCATGTAGTCAATCATTACGTTTGTAGGGACTTTTCATATATAAATGTTCAGAAGATTTATATCCTGAACCGTTTTCAGATAGATAACGTATATAAACATGCTTTTCACAAAAAAGTTCATAAACAGTTTGAAAAGAGGGGTCATGAAACTCACGGTTTTGTAGGCACTCAGTGCGAGGTCAGCTCGGGGTTCATTTCCCTTGCTATCTTGTAGTCCCTATACTCAATATTATAATAATATTAATATTTTAATATTATTATAATCTTCATACTAGACTGAGCTGTATAGCTAATCTGGGTATGGCGGTCACACCCAGAAAGTGACAATAGGCGTAGATTGTGATGTTGTTCAATGTCTAATGTTTAAAATCGAACTTGGCTCAGTTTTCCCGTTTCACCAGCTGGGCCAAGTTGCTCGTTTATGCGCTTGGTGTAACATTCGTTATTTTTCAAACCCGAAAACCCGACTCATTTTAAAATTTCGGTTTTGTTTATTAATATATATATATTGATGTGGAAACGTAACAAAGCCTTTCTTTTTCTTTATATTATTGTACTTTATCCTAATAAGATTTTATTCAATTCATAAGATTTTATTCATCATTTATGAAAATTTGATAAAGAAAGCAAGAAAAAAAGGGAAAATTATTACGAATAGTGTCCTCTAATGATGAACAAGTATGGACACATTCGCTCATAGAAAATGGCATTCACTTCCCCATTGTGTATTGGTACTTATCGAGTATAGAATAAATCTGCTTCTCTTTGTTCCTACGAACAAAATAGTTCCATTATTACCAACAGAATAGAACAAATATGAACCCTTGCGTTGAAATAATTTACTAAAACTAAATAGGGGGGTCCATGACATAGTCATAGTATAGTCTTTTCCAATGCAATAAAGTTACATAGTGTCTTTTTTCTTTCATAAAGGGGTATTTCCATGGGTTTGCCTTGGTATCGTGTTCATACCATTGTATTGAATGATCCCGGACGGTTGCTTTCTGTTCATATAATGCATACAGCTTTGGTTGCTGGTTGGGCCGGTTCGATGGCCCTGTATGAAATAGCAGTTTTTGATCCTTCTGACCCTGTTCTTGATCCAATGTGGAGACAGGGTATGTTCGTTATACCCTTCATGACGCGTTTAGGAATAACCAATTCCTGGGGCGGTTGAAGTATCACGGGGGGACTATAACTAATCCGGGTATTTGGAGTTACGAAGTTGTGGCTGGAGCGCATATTTTGTTTTCTAGGTTGTGCTTTTTGGCAGCTATCTGGCATTGGGTATATTGGGATCTCGAAATATTTTGTGATGAACGTACAGGAAAACCCTCTTTGGATTTGCCCAAGATCTTTGGAATACATTTATTTCTTGCAGGTGTGGCTTGCTTTGGTTTTGGTACATTTCATGTAACAGGCTTGTATGGTCCTGGCATATGGGTGTCCGATCCTTATGGGCTAACAGGAAAAGTACAATCTGTAAATCCATCGTGGGGTGTGGAGGGTTTTAATCCTTTTGTTCCGGGAGGAATAGCCTCTCATCATATTGCGGCAGGGACTTTAAGCATATTAGCAGGTCTATTCTGTGACATTTGTCAATTTCGGGTTATTTTATACTTGTATTCTTAATGTAAACCAGACCCGTTTTTTATCCCGAACCTTTCGATATTATCAAAATGATGAATTGTATGTAAAATATTTGTTGGATAAAAAAAACACCCTTTTCGGTTCTTAAAATTCCCCGAAAACGCTCAAAACGAACTCCAGGGACTAAAACTACCAAAATGGAGACTTGAAGGACCCATTTGTAGTTTGTGCTTTCTTGGGTCTATAACCAACCCATTTTCATGAAACACCCTTTATGAAAGACCCATTCAACTTACCCTATATATACACACCCATCTTCTTCATTTGTGCTTGCTCATTCTCATTTATCTCTCAAATTCTTGAATTCTAAGGTTGTTCTTCATAAGCTAATCTTTCATTTTAACTAACTTCTCAATACTTAAAGCTTGATGTTACAACATATATATAATATACACTCCTTGTTTACCTTCGGTCTTTCATTTCTCCGGTCTCGGCCGGTTGAAATGTCGGACTAGTAAGGCAAGGTTACATGGAGGACTTTGTAGTCCTTGTTTATATATTTAACAAATCTAACCATATAACTTGTTATACTTGCTTAAATTCTACATATTTTAGTTTATTTTTCATATTTGTCAAGTTCCATGGTATTGGGTATGTGGTGACTAGCCTCGGTTTCATCCCGAGTTGAGAACCGAACCAAAAACCGAACTTTTGTTTAAAAGCATTATTGTTAACTTTTTGAATGTAAAACTTGAGTATGATTATTTATAAGTTATTTTACAAGTTCCATGGTAATTGGGTATGTGGTAACCATCCTTGGTCTTATTCCGAGTCAAGGACCGAACCAAAAAACCGAACTTTTGTTTAAAAGCTTTATTGTTAACTTTTTGAATGTAAAACTTGAGTATTATTATTTATAAGTTATTTTACAAGTTCCATGGTAATTGGGTATGTGGTAACCATCCTCGGTCTTATTCCGAGTCAAGGACCGAACCAAAAACCGAACTAAACCGAGTTCACTCGCTTAAGACACACAAGTGTGTTTTTAGCCACCAAAACTCATATTTTTCTTCAAGATTATATTTTAAATCAATTTTAGTTAATTTATAAACATACTTGGCATGTCGGTAACCAACTTGATCTTATAACAAGTTCGAACCGATAAGGTCGTATACTCGCTTAACGAACGTTAAGGTTCTTCACAATAGAACTACATACTTGGTTAAGTCTATTTTGATTTTATTGAGTTATCTCATAACATTTATTATTTTGGGAAGTTAACTGTGAGCTTGGTCAATTATCAAGTCTCGAACCGACAAACCCGAACACTCGTTTAAACCTCGTTTTGGTATTCTTATAACCAAAGGTTTTGCAATATCGCATTTTAACCCACATTATTACTTAAAATAGGTTGAGTAAAAAAAAAGAAAAAAACTAATGAATAGAATACCGAGACCCGGTTTCGAGTAAACTTATTTTACAAAACTCGTTTTTTTTAATTTCTCAAATATTTACATTTTAAATCCAAAACTTTATTTATTTACTTTATTTCTCATGTATTTTATTTTAAACCCTTCCAAGACTACCTACTAACACAAGACCCGTTTAATATAGGCATTGCATACTTATTCAAATTCAAATGATTTATACTTGAGTCTTAAACCACAACACGTATTGTATATGCTTACTTAAATAAATGCTCGATTTGGTGTTATATGCTTTACATGATTATGTGCAAATTCTTGAATGCTAAGGCGGGTAGCCTCATCAAAGTATGATCATACGTTAATTCCGAGTATATATGGTATCCCCATATAGAAAGGTGTCGTCAATGTATTCTTATTGACGATTTCATTATTGTCGTCAACGTATTCGTATTGACGGTTCGTCAATGTATTCTTATTGACGGTTTTATTATCTAAATTGTTGCTATTATTTATTGTTTTCATATACTAGTTGTGGATTTCATACTATATACTTATTGTCCAAAACTATGAAAATTGCTCACCAACCTTCGTGTTGATAAACTCTATTTTATGCAATGTTACAGGTTTGATGTTAGCTTGATTGGATTACTTGAAGAAACTTATTATCTTGGCTTTAGGATATTAGAAAATAAAAGAACAAGTTATTTGTTTATCTATCTATTTGGCATTTTGTATGAACAATTGTTGTGTTATTTATGATGATATGGATTTAAATGAGTTGTTTAAATATTCTAACTTTATAGTGTCATTGTGCAATGAGCAATCATGTCGCGCCTCGACGTTTCCGCCTTCATTGGTCGGGGTGTGACAGATTGGTATCAGAGCCATCGACTATAGGATAGGTGGTTAGACGTAACAGCCTAGTATAGTTTATGCTCTAGGGTCCCTATACGTGTGCTTATACGTGTTTACCCTGCTTGATTGTTTATTGCATTTATTAATTATTTATAAACTTGTTTAAAAATCTATCTCATCATAAATGTACACATACACACACTTTCAATAGTATTCTAAGGTATTTTTACCTTAAAACAAAACATTAGTTTTTATATTGTGTTTTACGGATCACAAGCTTAACTTGGATCTCGTTGATTACAATCTCCTTAAAGCTAGGTTCTATAATTTGTTTTGTGACGACCGTAGGGAACGAAACACTTGATTCGATCATTTGACAAAAAGATTCCAAGAATCGAAGGTGATTTACTTACCTGGGATGATTGGGTTTAGTGTTGGTTTCTAGGTCAAGCAACTCGAGTTATATGAGCCGACACTTTAAGTTGTCCTATGCGAGCGTTCCGGTCGCCTCCTTATTTTTGGTGTTGAAAACATAAAAGCCACGGTGATACATGGACAAGTGTTTTTAACATCTCGTTGTATCTCCGTTTTATTGTATGTTATTATCATGATTTGAGTCAACAACATGAAAGACGCGGTGATACGTGCACATGTTCGACTCCATATATATTACTTTTACATAAGTTTTTATTGCCGGGATATCAAATCATGGTGGTTCATGTACGATTTTCCCAACTATATATATGTTTACAAGAAATTTTGTTGTTTTTTTTTTCGGAATATCAAATCATGGTGGTTCATGTATGATTTTTCCGACTATGTACAAATTTCAACACTTCAAAACGTCCAAATTTTAAATTCTCGAAACTTTGAAACATATACTTATATATACGTTTTTATCATTTGGTTTATGTATAAACTTTATTTCTACTAACATTCTCATCCTTATGACACTAGGATTCACGTAAAAAAAATGGTTACATACATCTTCTATTTTAAACTCAATACCCTCAAACTCACTACAATTCTTTATAATTTTTAGAATGCCTCCGCTACGACGCCACTACCGCAAGGACTCCAGACGCAAGATGGCCGCTTTAGTAGCCGAACAAGTCGCCGCTGTGATTCCCAAACTCCTAACTCACTTGCAAGCAAACCAACCTCCACCCGTTGTAGCACCCGTTGAACCCACACCCGCTCCCTACTTGTATAAACAATTTACCGGTGCTAACCCAACCAAATTCCTTGGTACGAACTGTGCGACTACCTTGTTGCAATGGTTTGAAAAGATAGAAAGTGTGTTCCGACACAGCGAGTGCCCTGAAGCGAAGAAAACTAATTTCGCTTCGAGCATGTTTGAGGAAACTGCTCTTACGTGGTGGGGTAGTGTTATGCATCTCCAAGGGGCGGAAATTGCCATGGCGCTTCCATGGACCGAACTTAAGGAACTCATGATGAAGAAGTTTTGTCCCAAACACGAGCTCCAAAAGCTTGAAGCCGAATTTTGGGAATTGAAACAAGAAAGTGGTGATAATGCCACTTACTCGCTCCGTTTTCATGAATTGAGCACCCTTGTACCTCATTTGGTTACCCCGCTCGAACGTAAAATCGACAAATACATCGGGGGTTTACCCATGCTAATTCGGGACTCAGTCATGAGTAGCAAACCCGAAAACCTTGAGGATGCAATTACTCTAGCCGGTGCGCTATCGGAAAACCATGTTAAGGCGGGTACCCTAACCATCAAGAAGAAAAGTGATAAAAGCAAAACCGAACCCGCACCTCAAGCCAAATTTGACCCACCACCTCAAGCCATCAACTACTCAAACTCTTCCCACCACAAGAACAAAAAGAAACCCAAACAAAACCACCGAAACTATGCCGTTACCCAACCGCAATCGCAACAGCAACCCCAAGCTCCCCACAAAATCGAAAACCCTATACCGGTACTTTTCCACTATGCAACAATTGTCAACTTCATCACCCATCTCACTTACCTTGTCGCCATTGCACCATTTGTAACCGTTTTGGCCATCTAAATAACACATGTCGTTCCGCACAACGTACTCAACCCAACAAACCAAGAACCACTCCACAAAACACCCAAAACCGCTTTGCACCTTACCCGCAAAACCCTCATCAACAACCCCGAGCTTGCTTTAACTGTGGTGACCCAAATCATTTCCGCAACAATTGCCCACGACTCACTTTTGCAAACCAAGCCCACACCGTAACCATACCCTACTAGCAAACCCAAGCCTACCAAGTTCAAACCTACCAACCTCAACTTCCCCAACTCAATGCACCACTCATCCAACCCATGCAAGCCATCCAAGCACCTCCTCCTCCACCACCTCATGCACCTCAAGGAAATCCCGGTAACCAAGGGCGAGCTTTTATGATGAATGCTAATCAAGCTCAAGTGGCAAACGATGTTGTGAACGGTATGTTTTTAGTGAACGAGCATTTGGCTTCTATATTATTTGATACGAGTGCCGATAGAAGTTTATTTCATTAAAGTTTGAATCCACTCTTGCCGTACCTCGCACTAAACTTTCTCGACCCTTTTCTGTCGAAGTCGCCAATGGAAATTCTATCACCATAAACTCGGTCCTTCGTAATTGTTCTCTCACTCTTTGTAAGCGTAAATTCTCCATCGATCTCATTCCGATGCAAATGGGAAGTTTCGATATCATAGTTGGCATGGATTGGTTATCTTTGCACCGTGCCGAAGTCGTTTGTTATGATAAATTCATTCGGATTCCGCTTGTCAACGGTAAAACTCTCAAGGTTTACGGCAAAATGTTTCCTAAAAGGCTCAATCTCATGTTGTGTTCTCAATCGCAAAAATACTTACGCCAAAAGTATGTTCCGTTCCTAGCCCAAGCGGTGGTAAAAGACCACAAGGAAAGAAAAATCCAAGATATCTCCATTGTTTGTGATTTCCTCGACGTCTTTCCAGATGATGTTACCGGTCTTCCACCCATTCGTCCGGTTGAATTTCGAATCGATCTTGTGCCCGGCGCAATGCCCGTGGTCAAGGCTCCTTACCGTTTAGCCCCGTCGGAAATGCAAGAGTTATCAAACCAACTCCAAGAACTTTCCGACAAAGGATTTACTTGTCCAAGCTCCTCTCCTTGGGGCGCTCCCGTCCTCTTCGTGAAAAAGAAAGATGGCTCATTTCGCATGTGCATCGATTATCGTGAACTCAATAAACTTACTATCAAAAATCGTTATCCTTTGCCACCAATCGACGACCTCTTCGATCAACTCCAAGGCGCAACGTGTTTTTCCAAAATCGATCTTCGATCGGGATATCATCAGTTGCGTGTTCGCGAAGAAGACATTCCAAAAACCGCATTCCGTACTCGATATGGACATTTCGAATTTTTGGTCATGCCCTTCGGGTTAACCAATGCACCCGCGGTATTTATGGATCTCATGAACCGCGTTTGCAAACCGTTTCTAGATAAATTCGTTATTGTCTTTATTGATGACATTCTCATCTTCTCTAAATCCAAAGCCGAGCATGAGCATCACTTGCGTTCCATTCTCGAAGTCTTAAGAAAAGAACGACTTTACGCCAAATTCTCAAAATGTGAATTTTGGCTAGAGGAAGTTCAATTTTTGGGACACATCGTCAACGACAAGGGTATTCATGTTGATCCCGCAAAAATCGAAGCCGTCAAAGATTGGAAGACTCCGACTACACCCACGGAAATTCGATCTTTCCTCGGTTTGGCCGGATATTATCGGCGTTTCATCCAAAATTTTTCCAAGATCTCTTTACCCCTCACTTCCCTAACTCACAAAGGACAGCCTTATGAATGGGGATCCAAACAAGAAGAAGCATTTAATACTCTTAAACACATGCTTTGAAATGCTCCCGTTCTAACCCTTCCCGATGGAAACGACGACTTTGTAGTATTTTACGATGCTTCTCATCAAGGTCTCGGTTGCGTTCTCATGCAACGAGGTCAAGTTATCGCGTATGCTTCAAGGCAACTCAAGGTCAACGAGAAGAACTACACGACTCACGATCTTGAACTTGGTGCCGTCGTTTTCGCACTCAAAATTTGAAGACATTACCTTTACGGAACGAAATGTGTGGTTTTTACCGATCACAAAAGCCTTTAACACATTTTTGACCAAAAAGATATCAACATGAGACAACGAAGATGGGCTGAGCTACTTAGTGACTACGATTGCGAAATTCGCTACCATCCCGGTAAAGCGAATGTCGTGGTCGATGCCCTTAGTCGAAAGGTTAATGTCAAATCCGTCTTGCTTCTTAGCGTCACCGTTCAAACCGATCTCCAAGCCAAAATCTATCAAGCGCAACGTACCTCTGTTGACGAAGGCAACATGTACGACGAAATGTCTTGTGGAGCCGAGCTTCAACTCGAAACAAAACCCGATGGCTTATTGTATTATCTCAATCGTTTATGGGTTCCCGATCGCGATGACCTTCGTACTTGCATACTCGATGAAGCTCACAAGTCACGATATTCTGTTCATCCAGGTGCGGATAAAATTTATTTCGATCTTATTTCTACCTTTTGGTGGCCGGGTATGAAGAAAGACGTAGCAACGTACGTATTGAAATGTCTTACTTGCTATAAAGTCAAAGCCGAACATCAAAAACCCTTTGGGTTACTCGAGCAACCACCAATCCCCATATGGAAATGGGAAGACATTGCTATGGACTTTATAATGAAACTACCCACTACACAAAAAGGCAACGATAGCATTTGGGTGATCATTGAACGATTAACCAAGTCCGCTCACTTTATTCCAATTCGAGAAAAATACTCCGTTGAGCAACTTGCCCAAATCTACGTTCGCGAAATCATGTGTCGCCACGGTTTACCTTTGACTATCATCTCCGATCGCGATGCTCGATTCACGTCTCATTTTTGGCGATCACTTCAAGAAACCTTGGGAACTCGTCTTGATCTTAGCACCGCTTATCATCCTCAAACGGATGGACAATCCGAACGTACGATTCAAACACCTGAGGACATGCTTCGAGCGTGTGTACTCGATTTCGGTGGGAATTGGGATTCTCACATTCCTTACATTGAATTCTCTTACAATAACAGTTTCCATTCTAGCATCGGTATGCCTCCTTTCGAAGCTCTCTACGATCGCAAATGTCGTTCCCCGATTAGTTGGAACGAAATCGGGGAAGCTCAAATTACCGGACCCGAAATGGTCCAAGAAGCCACCGACTGTATCGACCAAATTCGCAAGAACCTACTTGCCGCTAGAAGCCGACAAAAGAGCTACGCCGACAAACGGCGAAAACCGATCGAATTCAATGTCCACGATCTTATCCTTCTCAAGGTATCCCCTTGGAAAGGAGTTGTTCGTTTTGGAAAGAAAGGAAAACTAGCTCCCCGTTTCGTAGGACCATTCAAGATTCTTGAGCAAATCGGAAAAGTAGCCTACGACTCGAACTACCGGAAGAACTCACCGGTGTTCATCCGACCTTTCATGTTTCAAATCTCAAGAAGTGCTTAGCCGAAGGTAGTCTCCATATACCTCTTGACGAAGTACAAGTCAATGAATCAATGATTATGGTTGAACGACCCGTTGAAATCATGGAGCGCAATGAAAAGAAAACCAAGCGAAGTCGCATTAAGTTAGTTAAAGTTCGATGGGAATCACGGCTTGGCGCGGAGTTTACATGGGAACGAGAAGACTCGATGAAGGAGAAATATCCATATTTATTTACATCATCTTAATTTCGGGACGAAATTTCCTAAGTAGGGGATACTGTGACATTTGTCAATTTCGGGTTACTTTATACTTGTATTCTTAATGTAAACCCGACCCGTTTTGTATCCCGAACCTTTCGATATTATCAAAATGATGAATTGTATGTTAAATATTTGTTTTATAGTTGTTGGATAAAAAAAACACCCTTTTCGGTTCTTAAAATTCCCCGAAAATGCTCAAAACGAACTCCAAGGACTAAAACTACCAAAATGGAGACTTGAAGGACCCATTTGTAGTTTGTGCTTTCTTGGGTCTATAACCAACCCATTTTCAGGAAACACCCTTTATGAAAGACTCATTCAACTTACCCTATATATACACACCCATCTTCTTCATTTGTGCTTGCTCATTTCTTCATTTCTCTCTCAAATTCTTGAAATCTAAGGTTGTTCTTCATAAGCTAATCTTTCATTTTAACTAACTTCTCAATACTTAAAGCTTGATGTTACAACATATATATAATATACACTTCTTGTTTATCTTCGGTCTTTCATTTCTCCGGTCTCGGCCGGTTGAAATGTCGGACTAGTAAGGCAAGGTTAAATGGAGGACTTTGTAGTCCTTGTTTATATATTTAACAAATCGAACCATATAACTTGTTATACTTGCTTAAATTCTACATATTTTAGTTTATTTTTCATATTTGTCAAGTTCCATGGTATTGGGCATGTGGTGACTAGCCTCGGTTTCATCCCGAGTTGAGAACCGAACCAAAAACCGAACTTTTGTTTAAAAGCATTATTGTTAACTTTTTGAATGTAAAACTTGAGTATGATTATTTATAAGTTATTTTACAAGTTCCATGGTAATTGGGTATGTGGTAACCATCCTCGGTCTTATTCCGAGTCAAGAACCGAACCAAAAAACCGAACTTTTGTTTAAAAGCTTTATTGTTAACTTTTTGAATGTAAAACTCGAGTATTATTATTTATAAGTTATTTTACAAGTTCCATGGTAATTGGGTATATGGTAACCATCCTCGGTCTTATTTCGAGTCAAGGACCGAACCAAAAACCGAACTAAACCGAGTTCACTCGCTTAAGACACACAAGTGTGTTTTTAGCCACCAAAACTCATATTTTTCTTCAAGATTATATTTTAAATCAATTTTAGTTAATTTCTAAACATACTTGGCATGTCGGTAACCAACTTGATCTTATAACAAGTTCGAACCGATAAGGTCGTATACTCGCTTAACGAACGTTAAGGTTCTTCACAATAGAACTACATACTTGGTTAAATCTATTTTGATTTTATTGAGTTATCTCATAACATTTATTATTTTGGAAAGTTAACTGTGAGCTTGGTCAATTATCAAGTCTCGAACCGACAAACCCGAACACTCGTTTAAAGCTCGTTTTGGTATTCTTATAACCAAAGGTTTTGCAATATCGCATTTTAACCCACATTATTACTTAACATAGGTTGAGTAAAAAAAAAGAAAAAAACTAATGAATAGAATACCGAGACCCGGTTTCGAGTAAACTTATTTTACAAAACTCGTTTTTTTTAATTTCTCAAATATTTACATTTTAAATCCTAAACTTTATTTATTTACTTTATTTCTCATGTATTTTATTTTAAACCCTTCCAAGACTACCTACTAACACAAGACCCGTTTAATATAGCTCTTGCTCGTTAAACCGATCTCTCCGATTATTCACGACACTATCTTTCAAGTTACTTGTTAATGTGAGTACTTTTTAATCCTCCGTTTTCCATCTTTCGTTTTGGGGGTGGCATTGCATACTTATTCAAATTCAAATGATTTATACTTGATTCTTAAACCACAACACGTATTGTATATGTTTACTTAAATAAATGCTCGATTTGTGTTATATGCTTTACATGATAATGTGCAAATTCTTAAATGCTAAGGCGGGTAGCCTCTTGAATGCTAAGGCGGGTAGCCTCATCAAAGTATGATCATATGTTAATTCCGAGTATATATGGTATCCCCATATAGAAAGGTGTCGTCAATGTATTCTTATTGACGATTTCATTATTGTCGTCAATGTATTCTTATTGACGGTTCGTCAATGTATTCTTATTGACGGTTTCATTTATCTAAATTGTTGCTGTTATTTATTGTTTTCATATACTAGTTGTGGATTTCATACTATATACTTATTGTCCAAAACTATGAAAATTGCTCACCAACCTTCGTGTTGACAAACTCTATTTTATGCAATGTTACAGGTTTGATGTTAGCTTGATTGGATTACTTGAAGAAACTTATTATCTTGGCTTTAGGATATTAGAAAATAAAAGAACAAGTTATTTGTTTATCTATCTATTTGGCATTTTGTATGATCAATTGTTGTGTTATTTATGATGATATAGATTTAAATGAGTTGTTTAATTATTCTAACTTTATAGTGTCATTGTGCAATGAGCAATCATGTCGCGCCTCGACGTTTCCGCCTTCATTGGTCGGGGTGTGACATATTCCATCTTAGCGTCTGCCCGCCCCAACGTCTATGCAAAGGATTGCATATGGGCAATATTGAAACTGTCCTTTCCAGTAGTATCGCTGCTGTCCTTTTTGCAGCTTTTGTTGTTGCCGGAACTATGTGGTATAGTTCAGCGACTACTCCCATCGAATTATGTGGGCCTACTCGTTATCAATGGGATCAGAGATACTTTCAACAAGAAATATATAGAAGAGTCAGTGCTGGATTAGCCGAAAATCAAAGTTTATCAGAAGCTTGGGCTAAAATTCCTGAAAAATTAGCCTTTATGATTACATCGGAAATAATCCGGCAAAAGGGGGATTATTTAACGCGGGTTCAATGGATAACGGGGATTGAATAGCGGTTGGATGGTTAGGACATCCTATCTTTAGAGATAAAGAAGGCCGTGAACTTTTTGTACGTCGTATGCCTACCTTTTTTGAAACATTTCCGGTCGTTTTGGTAGACGGAGACGGGATTATTAGGGCCGATGTTCCGTTTCGAAGGGCAGAATCTAAGTATAGTGTCGAACAAGTTGGTGTAACTGTTGAGTTCTACGGTGGTGAACTCAATGGAGTCAGTTATATTGATCCTGTTACTGTCAAAAAATATGCTAGACGCGCACAGTTGGGGGAAATTTTTGAATTAGATCGTGCTACTTTGAAATCTGATTGTGTTTTTCGTAGCAGTCCAAGGGGTTGGTTTACTTTTGGACATGCTTCATTTGCTTTGCTCTTCTTCTTCGGACACATTTGGCATGGTGCTCGAACCTTGTTTAGAGATGTTTTCGCTGGTATTGACCCAGATTTGGATGCTCAAGTAGAATTTGGAGCATTCCAAAAACTTGGAGATCCAACTACAATAAGACAGGCAGCCTGATACAACATTTCTTTGGTCTCTTTCGAATCGATTTTCTTTTTATGATTTTATTTTTATATAGGGTACCAGATAAATCTTGATTTGAATTGTCATTTTTTTGTTACTCTTGCTCTTTCTTTATCCGGAATATGATCCCCCCAAAAATAAACATGTATGGAACAAAAATAAATAGGTATGGAAGCTATAATTGTAAACCACGATCGAATCTATGGAAGCATTGGTTTATACATTCCTCTTAGTCTTGACTCTAGGGATAATTCTTTTCGCTATCTTTTTTAGAGAACCGCCGAAAATTTCAACTAAAAAATAAAAAAATGAAATGATTTTTCATAATCGCAATTGAAGTAATGAGCCTCCCAATATTGGGAGGCTCATTACTTCAATTAGTCCCCATGTTCCTCGAATGGATCTCTTAGTTGTTGAGAAGGTTGCCCAAAAGCGGTATATAAGGCGTACCCAGTAAAACTTACAAGTAAACCAGATATAAAGATGGAGACTAGGGTCGCTGTTATATATATAAGTTTCGTTTCGATGTATTGTTGTTTATCATTAATAAAGTATTTCCGACGTTTGATGTTCAACGTTTGTTCGTTTATTTCTTTTACCATCAATTTGTTTATAAAATTTCGAGTTTTATCGTTAAAACGAACTTACGGGTTAAATGCGTAAATATCCAATAGTCTTAATTATAAACCATAAATAATAACATCCTCAAAAGTTCGGGGTTAAAAATGGAAACATAAATATAAAATCTATTTTATAAAATCCCAAAGTTCAAGGGTCTGTTTGTAAAATAAAGTTTAAAACTCAGGTTTAAAAGTTTATTAAAGTTTAGGGGCTGAAAGAATAAATAATTCAAATTAATTATATTTTACTTAAAATATAACCCACCCCACCCCACCCACCCCAGCGACCCCGTATTTCCGGTTGCCGGACCTTCAGCGGCCGTGAATCACTCCGGCGACCCTAATCTCGCACCATAAATCCCGCCGTTGACCCGTTTTGATTTAGTAACCATTTTAACCGCGACTATATTATTTAATCCACTCGATATTTGCTATATAACGGATTATAACTTTGTTAACTATTACCGTCAACCCGTGATACTCGTCGGAAAACGGCCGCGAACCAAATTAATATAATTAAAGCTCATACGCTCTAATATTCAGTATAAATACAATGCTAACATATGGCTAAACTTGTCCCAATCATCAAAATTACATATAACAATCTCTGTAATCCTCTATTAGTTCCGTCAAGTTCGTACTCCGGCGACCATGGTTTTCCATCAAACAAGAACGATAACAGGTAATTAATACATGTTTTTAATTCTTTGTTCATCGTTTGAGAAAACCCCTAAACCTTTTTCATCAAACATTTAACGGATAAATAAAATTGGAACCTAGGGTTTCTATGATGAAGAAGATGAACTTCAAACATGCATTTATATTTCCTTTGTTTCCACTTATTTTCAAAGATCAAAATTAGGTCTAGTGGTTAAGTTTCACATACATAACTCGAAGGATTTGGGTTTGAACCTGGATCATAGCAGTTTTGATATTCCATTTTTTTTAGAACCAATTCTTATTATAAATTTATCAAATATCAAATAAATTATTAAAAATCAATATAAATCAAATAAAATCTTTTTAAGTTAAGTATAACTAATTATAAATCATATTGACACCTTTCACCTAAAAAAAACCAGCCCTTGTTTTCGTTGTCTCAAAACCGATTAATATTATATTATAGTCTTCACCATTTTTCGATAACTCTATAAAACAATTGTTTTCGAGATAAAACTATATCGTTAAAACCGGTGCTTCACAAATATAATAGAATTCTCTTATTGATAATTATTAGTTGAAATAATATTTAAATAATATAGTTCATTAACTTTAGTAATTAGTTTCGTTAGCTTTAAACCGTAAACTTTAATTCGGTAATATTAATTCGTTAAAACTTTATTTCACTAAACTTAAATTATTAATTTAAGATTTGTTAAACCGTTAAAGATAACTTTATAATTCGATTTTGTTAACCATTATAATTCAAGTACAAAAAACAATCATTAAAATCCATAATTTGCAAACATTATATTTACTATATTGTGTTAAACTATTTATCGAAAATTAGTTAAATAATATTTAGTTCGTTAAAATCATTAAGACTTAGAATGATAGTATAATAATCAAGATTGGTAAAACTTGTATTATAATCTCAAAACCTCAACATAACTTATCAATATATAATTTCGTTAGATTCTCGATTAAAGTCTCGCATTATTTATCCTATCTAGTGTGGATCATTTAGGTCGGATTTTGTGACGCGTTCGGTTCATACACTGTTTACAACCGTACAACACTTTCGGTTGCTTCTTTTCGTTGTCATGTTTTCGGCTTATATTACAAGTTTAGCTTCGATTTCAAGGTGAGTTTCTCACACCCCCTTTTTAACGCTTTTACTTTTGGGGGTAGCATATATATCCTATTAGACGCAAATCGATTTTATACTCAGCTATTAAACCGCAATTCATATCGTGGACTTGTGTGTTATATGTGCTTACTTGATTATGTGCTCAGCAAGTGGTTGCCTCAATAAGTATGATCATATGCCCCCCTTTGCACTTAGGACCATTTTGTTATGAGTGTAAAAGGGACCCCCGATCCGAGTACGTTGGCTATGGCCAACTGGAAAGGACATTGCATGCGGAGTAGTTTAATTATCACAAGTTTCATGGAATTGCAAGTTTTTATGTATTTATTCAAACTTGTGGGAACTCACCAACTATTAAGTTAGTTGACCGTATTATATATATATATATATGTGTGTGTGTGTGTGTGTGTGTGTGTTACAGGTACAAAATTAGAGGATAATACTTGGAGAAGGACAAAATGTTTAGTTGTATTTATATTTTCTTGTATTTCTTGTTTACGAACTTGTGTATATGATGTTTAAACCAATTAATGATAATATTGTCACTTAATAGTGTCACATGTGTTTTAAACAATCTGTACGTCACACTCGGGCGTTTCCGCTTTAGCCGGGGTGTTACACTTGGAAAACATGTATGGGGATGTAAACTTGGGTAAACGTGTTGGTTGATAAAATGATTAAGTTATAAAGAAAAATCACAATTTAGGGGTCTGAATTCGCTACGACGCTCGTTTCCATTTATTCAGTTTGATTTGAATAAAAGCGCGCACAATCTATCCAAATTGTCTGCATTTCTCACAAAAAGTTCGCTTTTACATAATTAATCCAAAAATATGATTTTTGATCATTTTTGATGTTTTGATATTCCAACAGGTTCGTTAATCACGAACTTGCTGGTTTTCGTCATAATTAAATTTATTTGA
The DNA here is from genome assembly GCF_021521415.1 of Bidens hawaiensis. Classification (NCBI taxonomy): domain Eukaryota; kingdom Viridiplantae; phylum Streptophyta; class Magnoliopsida; order Asterales; family Asteraceae; genus Bidens; species Bidens hawaiensis. The sequence goes on from NW_027505182.1 coordinate 74,658, forward strand.
TCTTCAAATTAATAAAATTACTTATCCGTTAATCATTAGATCATGAAAGTTTAGACTCTTATCAAATAAAATATGTGTATTTTTATAAAAATATTTCTGGAATTATTTACTGATTTATTAATTTATAAAAATTCATTTTATCTACTATATTTAGCCCAAAAATCGTCCGTTTATACCAAATGATTTCCAAAAATTCCAAAAAAATTCCCGATTGAACAAAATATATCCCAAAGCAACCTGTAACAATTTTAGAAACTAACAATCAAGCCAAATACCTTTTCGAGCAAAAAACGACTATGAAAATTCAAATAAACGTGAATCCACAAAACATACTTAGGGTTTTCCAAATGACCCCAAATTTCATATGTGCTCATATTATACCAAATATGAGTTCCCCACAAAATTTCATAATTTTTAAAGCATTTTAACTATTTTTACCAAATATATATCCCAAATTGGTAATAAATTTGTCAAATATTCTCGGATGGTCAAACAATTACCAAATTCGGACAGGGACTCAATCATATGGTCCCTGATTTCCCTAAAAAATATGCACATAACAACCGTAACCTAAACATTCCGTAATCGAGCATTTCGGCATTACCTTTGCGGTTTTCGCCCGTTTTCGCTCTCTTAATCGAATTTCTGGGTTCTTGTGCTTCTATATAAGCTAAGTACAGGTCCTATATCATAAACCAAGCACGTATCATCAACAGACCAGCCATGAAAGTTAGGGTTTCGGTTAGGGTTCTCAACCGAACTTTTGAACCGTAAAAACGTCGTTTAAAACCTCTAATCCGTGTTTATGACAAAAAAACTATCAAACCAAGTTTCTAACTATGTGTATGATAAAAGAATGTTTTTGGACAATTTTTAGGAATTTTTCATGGTTAGAAGTGATTTTTGGCAATCAAACTATGTTTATATATGATTAAACATGATTAACAAGTTGAAAAATTGATTAAAATGAAGAAATTTACCAAGGTTTGAGCTTGTATGAAATGACCAGAGGTTTCTAATGCAGATATGTGATGAAAACAAGCGCCAAAATATCTTTATGTTGCTTAGTTATAAAGAAAGTATAAAAAAATTATATAATATCCATATTTTAAAGTTGGTGGGCTCTAGCTTGGTTGGCCCCCTTGGGCCCAAATTTGGCACACTGCCTCGTTTTGCGTGCCCGGACATGAAATCCCAAGTCTAAATTTATTTCGGGTTCTGTAACATCTAGGAAAAACCCATATTTATTTTGGACTAAAGTTGTCAACTTTGAAAGTTGAAGGATTAAAAAAAATATTTTCAAGATAAGTCATGAGAAAAATAGGATAAGAAAAATAAAGGCATCTTATTTTAAGAAAATGAGAAAATTCCATCCCACATGGAAAGAAGAAAGAAAATAGAAGCATTCTACATAGGTATAAATAAAGAAGATAACTTTCACCCTATATGGAAACAAGGAGAGAAATGGAAGCTCTGTATTAGGAAGCATGTTTCCATAGAAATGTTTTAATATGACTAATCACTCTCCATAGTCCTAGCATAGGGTTCGAAGCACCCGACGCACACGCGCACGCACTCGGACTCGGACTCGGACACGGACTCGGGCAATGGGCGTAATGTGGCGTTTTGTTGGTGCACTTCGCACGCTTGCATCACCGCAAGCAATAAGGGCCGCTTTAGTATTTTTTGAAAAATGGAAGTATGACCAAGAAGTGAAAAGGTATCAAAGTCGAGGGACTAAAAATAAATATCTAAATTCTAGAACCCATCACGCTACGCGATGAGCCCAAGCACAAGACCATCGCGCTACGCGATGGTGTATGATGACGTATCAACACGTGTCGCAACGGGGAGACACGTGGCAGACGTTAGGGCTGAGTCAGCATCCACATGTCGTTTCTCTGACATCGCGCTACGCAATGCCATAAGTGAAGGGACCATCGCGCTACGCGATGGTATCCAATTTCAACTATAAAAGGGAGGGGTACGACACGTACATTCCCATTTAACACCAAACTCACACTCATTTTTCACATACTTAGTCTCAGGAATCGTGCCAGTCTCGTGGAACATGCCAAGTTCCGAAACTCTGACAGTCTAAGCTCTAGTACGCGATATAGAGTAGCAGTGCCGCTCGATCAGTCATAGGCATTTAACTCCAAATACACGTACGAGGTAGGGGTTCTGATTAAGTTATTATTAGTATAATAGCTTTGACCATAGTCTGGGGTATAGCCCGAATCTTGATTGCTGTTAAATATAATATAACTTTTCATAAGCAAAGGTTATAGTTAATTATTGTTTCTTCATAATTAAGAAACGTAATCGTTTACATGCAGAGGGTATAGTTAAATAGTATTTCTTAATGATTAAGAAATATACTATTCATTCACACATGTTATAGTTAAAGTAATGTTTCTTCTTGAAGAAGAAATCTGGTATAGATGTTTCTTCCTGAAGAAGAAACCTGATATAAATAATAAAGAAACAAAAGGACTAAAGGTGCACATGTTTTGTACAAACAAATGATTCGTCAAGGTTAAAGCTATACAAAACAGACTACGGGGTCTGAAGCTAGATCATTGATCTAGATATTTATACAAATGTTGATCTCGTACTATAGGTCCAAGATAACAGTCAATTAATCAATCAGAAAGCTAAAATCAGAAACAGGAATCAGTAACAGAAACTGATTTACATACAGGGGTCAGTAATCGAAACTGATCATATACAGGAATCAGTGTCAGAAGCTGATTACGATCATAAAAGGTGAATACGCCCTAAACTTTTACAAACTCTTATAGAGTCTGAACTATTTGCATGGAATTTACGAATCCTTAAAACTTTGTGTTACAATAATAAGAAACGGGCATACTCAGATTAAGAGTATACATGTATCTGGATCCATACATACATGGTGACTTAGAGTTTCCCCGAGGCCATGCATATCATCAAACATGCCTCTGGAAGTCTACGGGACTGTTCAGAGAAATGATATTGTGTATATGATTAATTATACATGTACTTAGGGTAATTTTATCCCAATTGAGTTGGGTGCCTAATGAGTGTTGTCACAACGGTATTATTGTTGTTTACACAATGGTATTGATACTGAGTCAGCGTCATTCACCGGCTGTGTGCTGACTTATTTCCCCTCACATTTCAGGGAAACTATAAAAAATATAACTGACAGACAAGACAGGCTTGAAGATTGGAGACATAGTCATTAGAGATAATATGATGGCTCATATATTTTATTCAGAATATTATTAAAGAATTATATTTAAAAAGGCAGGTTTTTTGAATTAACAAACGGGTATTCAAACCCCGAGTTTTTAATATAATAATATTGATCTGAAAAGACTTCCGCTGATATTTTATTATACAATATTCAAACGGGTATTCTAACCCGGAATTTCATAAATGAATATTATGTTTTAAAGACTTCCGCTAAAACAAACCCGCAACTCTGATATATTTTCAAAACAGATACCAACTAATGGGTATCGCACCTAGGCCCTAAGTCGGGGTGTGACAGGTTTGGTTTTTTGTGCGAAAAATATATCGGGTACGACAAACAGTGCGAAAACGAGTGTTTTTCAGCCAATTTCTTGTAAATTAAGAAAAACATACCATTTGATTTTTAAAATCAGAAATATTTTCACGAATTGCTTAAAACATCCCAAATAAGTGTTTTGTAAGTCTTTTTCGGCTTAACGGATGATACCATGCTTATTTCGTAACTATCTTTCGCGTTTAACGTCAAAGCGGGTAGTTAAACGAGCATGTTTTCGTTTAACTGGTTTGCTATCGCACTAAGGCCATAATGTCAATATGTTAGCCTATAATAAACGTATATCACTTATAGATGCCCCCGGGATATTCGGGTCATAACCAGACCCGTTCGGTTAATCGTTTGTTCGCTACGCAATAAACGGTCAATCGCTTATTCGATAAACAAATACTAAGGCATACTTGATTTTGTCACGAATGTCACACTCGGTGATGTGCTCATTTATGTGCGTTTGTTTTGTTCGCTAGTTAAAGGTTTGTTTTATTTTTTTTATAATATTTTATTTGTAATAACCAATCTAACATTCAAATTTTATAATTTTATTGTTTATATTCAGTTTATTTCATTAATTCTTTGTTTTATAAAGTCTTACTTTAACTAACAACAAATCTAACTCGTTTATAGTTGACCTTATAAGAATAAAATCGTTGATTAATTGATAATTATGTTTATGATTATTATTATTTTCTCAAGTGCTTAACTTTATATTTTGTTAAGGTGATGATGTCTAATATCTTGGATTAAGACTGCTGCTTTTTAAAAATAAAAATAAAAAAGCAGTACGCGTTCGCTTGTTTTTGTGAACCATTCATGAGCAAGTTCAATTCCTTAACGTACGAACACGAACAAGATTTCCGTTTGGTTAGCGTTTATGAATCGTTCGTGAACAAGTTTAATGCCAAATGAACGAGCGCGAACAATGTTTCGTTCGGTTTGGTTCGTTTGCAGCCCAACTTTGTTGTGTTCACTGATAAGATCTACGATGTTTGGGAATTATTCAAATAAAAACCATGGCGGTGATGGTGGTTAATAGTGAAAGGTGATGATGCACATATATGGATTTAGCGGTGGTCCACAGTGGATTTTGTGAAGAAGATGGTGGTGGCTAAACGGGAACCATTTTTCCCGCAAGCAACATGGAGGTCGACAGCCTCAACCATCGACAGCGCTGGCTGTCGGACCTCCAATTAAGAGCTCCGATGGTGAGCAGAGCCGACACAGTTGATTTCAGGCCAAGATTCCTCGCAGCAGAACGCCGATGGTGATAGGGGCGATTGTAACATTTATTATTTTCAAACCTGAAAATTTGACCCGTTTTAAGTTTTCGGTTTTGTTTATAAAGATATACACACGCGCGCGCGCGTATATCTTAAGTTTCATTTCATGTATTTGGTATGACGTTCATCAATTTGCATTCGTATTCGTTAAACCAAATCGTTTTGGTAGTTCGAAGCATTCTTGTTTATCGTTCATTGATAATTTAATAAGCACGATGATCTACGTGTATCGTTCGTTCCTTTTCTATTCATTTTGATTGATTAACGAAATTCCAAAGATTTAAAGTTTATGTTTAATCAATTTCTAAACTATCGGGCATAATATGAAAATTTATCCGAGGACTATAACTTATTAATACACATTTCAAAGTTCGGGATCCAGTTTGTAAACTATATTTTAATTTCTAATTTTAAAACATCTTTAATACATTTCTAAAGCTCTGGGTGCAATTTGTAAGTATATTTAAAACCTGTTTTAATGCTAATATGAAACTAGAAGGGCCTCTAGTGAAAATATATAATAATTTTTAAAAAACATCAGCCGCCTGTCTTCCTCGTTTTTCCGTTCATCCATTTCCGACGAAGCACAAAAACCTCCGGCAGCATTTAATTCCCTACAACTCGCTCAAAAATCCAATTTAAAACTTGCATTGACCTTAGACTATAACGCAAAGCCTTAATCTTCGTTCATAACGAATAATAATAATCTTTAACGACCAAATCAATTCGCGAGCTAACCGCGAAACTACCGGAATCTTAATTAAAATGCAATAACAACTAATAAATGTGATACGCCCCAATTGGTATTATAAATAGCACGCAAATCATCGACTAAACCCGTCCATAACATCAATTTAAACAGTCAAACACTCTGTAATCTCGAAATCAAGCATCTAATACCTTTTTTCCGGTAACCTCCGTTCATTATATTCCCAGCACAGTTTTAGGTAAGTTATATATGCATTTGATTTGTTTCAAACCGTTAATCAAAACCCCCAACAATAATTAATCAAACATGGGATATATTTCTTGATTGGAAAACTAGGTAACGTTTGGTATGCAGGAATGACAGTAGGAATGGAATGATTCATTAAGTTGGAATGAAAAAAGTGGTGTTTGGTTGCTCAATGGAATGGAATCATCTATTACACATGGAATCCCATTCCATCAAAACAATTCCTTCTCACCCCCCTTCTTTTTTTTCATTCCATTCCTCCTTCACCATACTTTCTCAACAACACTACCACCTAACAACAACCACCACCAGTACCGTTGGCACCACCACCAACTGCCGACACCACCGTCGCCATTGTGTTTTCTTTTTTTTTTTTTTTGGGTTAAAAAGTATTTTGAGATATGAGTGTTTTTATTATTTCTACAATTTTTTTGGATACCAAACAATAAAAATTAATAATTGATTTCATTCCCATATGTTAACCAAACAAGACAAAGGAATGGTAATGATCCATTTCATTCCCTTGTCCATTCCATTCCTTCTCCCATTCCATTCCCCCTTCATTCCATTACCTCCAACAAAACATACCCCTAGGGTTTTATGGTGAAGGAGATGAATTGAACTAATGGTTAAATATTTTATGTTTTCAACATGTAACAAACCATCTGATTTGGTCTATCGGTTAAGTTATGGCCTTGTTATGCACCAGACCCGGGTCAGTGTAATATTTTTTTGTTTATTTCTTTTAGCCTTGTTCCCTTTTATATTAAATCAATTTAGTTATTTAAAAATCATAATAAATCAAATAAAATTATTTTTAAATCTAATAAAATTTTTATAATATATATATATTATCATTTTCAACTAAAACCAAACTATCTCGTTCGTTAAATCATTGAAACTAACTTACTTTTTTAACTTTAAAAATTCATTAAATTGTTAAAATGAAATTATAAATCTCGTTGCATCAATTCATTCAAATTCATAAACTTTTTATTCAATAGATTTTCATTCGTTAGCCTATATTTCGTTAAACCTTAGATTGTTAACTTTAAATCCATTAGCTTTTTAATTCGTTAGTTTAGTTTTACTTCGTTAACTTAGTAAATCGTACATGATAAAATCCTTATTTAAAACCCGTACCTTGAATTTATGTAACCTTCATATAAATGTTAAAATTATTATATTAAAAATGATATTAAAGCGTTAAACCCCGTTAAAGCTTAAAAATAATATTAAAATATATAAGAACGCCATAAAATGTGAATAAAGCATATTAAAATAACGCAAATCCCTTTAAATTAATTATTCTTCAACTTTATCAATCCTGTTAGTTAGATTTTGTTCTTGTTTTTAATTATAGTTCATGAAGTTTGATTGCTTCGGTTTCGTTAGCGTATTTTGGGTTATATTACAAGTTTCTCTTCAATTTCGAGGTGAGTTTCTCACAACCCCTTTTTAAATGTTTTCATATTTTGGGGTAGCATATGTATCTTTTACAAATTCAAGTATTACGATTTCGATTACAAACTACAATTCACTATATGGACTTGTGTGTTACTTGATTACTTGTTCGAATTTTACTTGCATGTGGTAGCCTCATTAAGTATGATCATACGCTCCTCTTTGCACTCAGGTCCATTGTATCGAGTGGAAAGGGGCCTCATTATCCGAGTACGTTGGTAGCCCCAACTGGAAAGGGCCTTACTTGCGCGATTACCCGAGTACGTTGGTTGATACCAACTGGAAAGAACTTTACTTGCTCGTTTATCACTTGTCCATGAATTATATGATTTTTATGTATTTATATAAAACTGTGGGAACTCACCAACTATGTAGATAGTTGACATTATTTTATACATATGTTACAGGTACCGTGATTAGAGGATGATACTTGAAGAAGACACTAGACTTAGGTTATTTAAGGTGCTGTTTGTTTTTACAGACAAAAACTGTCTGCAATCTGATTTCATGTCTGCAACCGAAGATGTGGTCTGAAGGTCTGCAATCTGAAAATATAATACTGTTTGTTTTAAAAACCGGGTATTATCTGCATAAGCTGAAAGTTAGTTACCTATCATACATATCACAGTAGATAGAAGTCATTTAACGTCTGTAGACTAGTAAAATAGTTGGTGGTGGACGGTGGATGGTGGTGGCGGACGGTGGGTGGTGGTGGTGATGGATGGTGATGGTGGTGGGTGGTGGTGGACGGTGTTAGTGGCGGATGGTAGGTGATGGTGGTGGGTGGTGGTGGCGGACGGTGGGTGGTGGTGGTGACGGACGGTGATGGTGGTGGGTGGTCGACGGTGTTGGTGGCGGATGGTAGGTGGTGGTGGTGGTGGTGGTGGCGGACGGTGGGTGGTGGTAGTGGACGATGGTTGTGGGCGACGGGGTGGGTGCTGGTGGTGATGGATGGTGGTGGTGGGTGGTGGTGATGGACGGTGGTGAATGGTGTTGGTGGCGGATGATAGGTGGTGGCGGACGGTGGGTGGTGGTGGTGGACGATGGTTGTGGGTGACGGGTGGGAGGTGGTGGTGGTGATGGACGGTGGTGGTGGGTGGTGGATGGTGGTGGTGGTGGGTGGTGGTAGTGGACGGTGGTGAGTGGTGGCGGACGGTGGGTGGTGGTGGACGGTGGTGGCGGCGGCGTATGATGGGTGGTGGTGGTGTTGGACATTAGGTGTTGGTAGGATATTAAGAAGTGTGAAGATGTGTGAAGAAGTTAAACAATAGCTTCTTTTTTAAGACCATAAAAGTAGTTTGTAGATTTTATTTATAAAAAAAAAAACAAACAGTCTTCAGAAGCTTATGTCTGCGTGCCGACAGACATAAGTCTCCTGCAGATGTTTTAAGCAAAAATAAACACCACCTAAGTAAATGGATAAAATGTTTAGTTGTATTATATTTCCTTGTATTCTTCAGTTTTAAACTTGTGTATATGATGTTTAAATCAATTAATTATGATAATATTGTCGGTTAATAGTGTCACATGTGTTTTGAACAATCTGTACGTCACACTCAGGCGTTTCCGTTTTAGCCAGGTTGTTAAAGCGATGATTGGTTACGTGAATAATACGATGAACAACAACGGTGGATCTAGTGCTGGGTGACGACAGTGCTCAGATCTGCCAACAATCACAACCGAAAGATGGAGATGTAGGTTGCGGTAGCAGCGATGGTAGTTGGCGGTGGGGCTTGAATGATCAGTGTGTTTTTGTGAGAAGGCATTCAATTGATTTTCAATGTATCTACAACATAAGCATCCACGGGTTAACAGAGTTACTTTTCAGTAGCTAGGGATTGTTGAAGGAAAATATATTAAAAGTTGAAACTGTTATAAAACATTTATTCTATTGGAATTAATCCCAGCAAACCTAATAATATGTTTGTTGAGATTATTAAAATTTAAGAACCCTACAATAAAAATTTTGTTCACCATTACTTACAAAAAAAAAATTATCAAGCCAATACATCGTTGCTTTAGAAACATATTGAAGCAACCAAGACTAATTTCTCTGCAATTTTTTTAAACTCCTTTTGTTCCAAAATTTACGTAAATTAAAACCTAAAATGAATTTTTAATTTTGAAAATGTCCTTAAACAAGAAAGGGATTTTTACTTATAGGGCATTTACATATCTCCCCTTCTTAATTTCATTTATTACATATTTACCCAAGTTTAAAAATCAATTACATATTTCCCCCTTTTAAACCATACATATTACATATTTCCCCATTTTATTAAAATTAACCTAATAAATGACTATTTTACCCTTATTTTATTTAAAATAATTTTATCTAAATTAACTTAATCCACTGGCCAAACCTTGGTCATGCTACCGGAAACACGCAACTTGCCGGAATCGACCGTAAATCACAAACTAAAAGTGATTTTCAACTTGAACCACAAATGTTAAGTCACTAAATCCATCACCACCGTTTACAATGCACTAAAAAGAGGGTACCCCAATAGTGAAGATGATACTTAGATTTTAGAACCAAGGTTTCTGAAGTACAATTAGATGATGTATCTTGTCTTTGGCCGGAATACATCCCACTTTCTTTCCGCACCGTCTCTGGTTTTCTTCTCCGCTCAAACCCCGGCCATAACTGCTTTCCGGCAGCCAATAGCCACCGCACCCACGATCTGAAACCCTCCATAAGAAACCTAAAAATCTTTCCCTCCCAATCTGAACCACCATTTCAACCAATGAGCACAAAGAGAGATACAGAGGAGACCGCAAATCAGTCAATTTTTGCTGCAATTCGAACGGGAAATCAAGGATTTGAATTGTAGGTTGCGGCTCATATCAAGAGAAGCGACGGTGGTTCAAATTAGTTATGGTTGCCGGATATGAGGGCTTACTGGAAAGAAATCAAGGATTTGAAAGCTAGCTCAAGCATCAGAACTGATGAATTGATTGTGGGTGCTTGTTCAAAAACCTTACTTGGTTTCCATGGGAGTGTAAATGGGTAAGGGTAACAAGGATAAATGAGTAATTAGACATGAAAATGGGAAATATGTAATTGATTTTGTTGGTCGGGGAAATATGTAATTTATTGCTTTAATAAGGAGAAATATGTAAAAAATCCTTTACTTATATCCCCTTATTAAGCTTTTTAATTACATATCTTCCCAATGTTAAAATCGTAATTACATATTTCCCTCTTTAGCATGCAATTACCCTTTTACCCTTATTATGTGACAAAATTTGTTCATATGCCACCCATGTTGGAAATATTTAGCTTATTAACTATGTAAAAAATATTTTTGATATTTGCTAACAATTAAAAAATTGACTCCAATAATGTGCTAATAATAATAATATTAATAAAGGGATTAAAAGTTTTATAAAAGTTTAAAAACATTTTTGATGAATTTCAACTTGTATCGTTTAAGATTTTAGTGCGTCGAGTAATGTTTCGGAAATAATATCCATAAATTTTAATTATTAAATCTAGATATATGTCCATTTGAGTAAGTCCAAATAATCAACTCAGATTACTACTTCTTATATTAAATAATATTAATTTCACTTTTTTAACATTAGCTACACCAAAGTACTAACAATAATAATAATAACAACAACAACAATAATAAAAGAAACTTTTATATATATCTCCTTCTTAAGTCTCTTAATAGTTTCGATATATTTGTCTTAGCACGGATTCACTTTGGGTTAAATTGGGGATATATCTAATTATTGTTGTTAGAAAGAGGATATAAGTAAATATAAGTCTTTAACTAGTTTATTAAGGGTAAAATAGTCATTTTTTAGTTAATTTTAATGAAATGGGGAATATGTAATATATGTGGTTTAAAAAGGGGAAATATGTAATTGATTTTAAGGGTCGGGTAAATATGTAATAAGAGAACTTAGAAATGGGATATATGTAAATACCCAAAAGGATGAGCTTTTAATAAATTATTACTCAAAAAAGCAAGTGCATAGCAAATATTAAATGAGTTTAAAGTAGAAAACTTGCCGGCCTGGTTTAACTTCCTTAATTTTCTAAGCAAATAAAATGTTTCGTGTTTTAAAAAGAATGGGTGGTGTTTGAGTAGCGGGGCGTGCTCATCATTGGATTTTAATAATCCAATTAAAGCCTATTGATTTGATAATAATTTCAATTGAGTTTATCTTCACCGATAGTCTTTAATTTAAAAAAAAAATGAATCTCAATAGTCACTCGTTAAAAAAAACTTAATGTCATTATGCTTTTTTTTTTAAAATTTAAAAATGATTTTTAAGGTTTTTTTATCGGAAGGTGGATACAAGTCGATTGAGTAACGGAGCGTGTTCATCAATGGATTTTAATAATCCAATTAAAGCCTACTAGCCGATTCTAATCACAACTGAGTTTATCTTCACTGATGGTTCCAAATTTAAAAAAAATGACTCTCAATGGTCTTCTATTAAAAAAACTTAACGACGTTACCTTTTTTTTTCCTTCCAAATTTTAAAATGCTTTTTAAGGCTTTTGCTCGGAAGGTGGATACGTGTTGATTGATGTAAATGGCTTGATTTAAGTTAATTGGAAATTCAAACATCTGAATTGAGGCACTAATCAAGTTGTTTGAAGCATCGTTTCGAACTAAATTTTACATTAATCGACTTGTATTCACCTTTCAATCAAAACCCTTAAAAAACCAGTTTGAAATTTGGAAAAAACTTAACACTGTTAAGTTTTTTTAACGAATGGCCATTGAGAGTCAATTTTATAAATTTTAGGACAACCAATGGGGATAAACCCAGTTGAAATTATTATCGCCCAATAGCATTTAGTTAGGATTATGAAAATCCAATAAGCCTAAAATTAGAATATAAATATGCAATAAGGTCAACCCGTTTATCACAACCCAGCAAGCTGGTTAACACATTCACCACTTAACTACAAACAATTTTATAATCCATCAACCCACTTAGTCACTTACAAACTATAACACGTGATTTTTAAGTATGTCCGAGTTATAATTGACACATTGACATGAATAAGTATACGAGTAGTGTTAGATTTTATTGATTCAATTTGTCAACCCATTGGCATATAAAGTGAACACTATTGATGAAATTAAGTTCTTAATCAAAAATATATTGGTTAGTGAAGAAACACTAACCGTACCCCGGACAGATTACGGATAACCTTGGGGTTAGATAGATGTTTCCCACGAGGGGTTAGACCCGGTAAAGATGGTTCTTCTGATAACCTGCAAAACAGACACCGTGAGCTTGTCACTGAGAAGGGGGGGGGGGGGGTTCCTCCTTGTGACCACCCTCCGGCGTGAGAATCAGACTAGATTGCTCCTTAAATATAAACGTATATTAAGAGATTGCTAGAGCAGATATCAGGTATAATATGATGATAATGTGATAAGATATGTTGAGATGGTCATACCATTTGTGGTATTTATAGCCGAAGGTAGGTTTCCAAGGAGGTATGGCCGGCTGCAATAGTGTTCCTGTTCCACCAACAGTGGCCTACGCATGTGCCCTGCTGGTAGTTGGTGGGTAGGCAGCGGCTGATAGTGACCAGGCCTGCTGTGTACTATTCCTTTTCCACCAACTGCCGGCTACGCACGTGGTATAACAGGAGTTGGTGAGTAGGCAGCGGCTAATAGTGACATACAGTACAGGAGCATGCTGCTCGCCATACTGTTGTCAATAAGCTGTCGTATCTTTAGTCAGATCTTTTGCCCATACCTCGTCAGGTACGGTACAGAAGATCTTCCCGTATCGTACAGACTGGCTTATGGGCGGGAGTATTCCCCCTCCCGCCTTTGTGCGGGATTGTCCCCGGCTTTGCTCATTCCTTCAGGTGACACTGAGTGATTGAGAGCTAAGTGCCTTGTGCGTGTAGCCTTGCTGCGCGGGTGGCCTTCCCTGATGGCTTGTATCCGAAGCTGCGGGAACAGGCGGAGTCCTTCACCATTGGGAGGCATTTCCTGCGGGAACAGCTTGCGTACTGCGCGTAAGGACGTCACGTCTCTGAGCATGGTGGGTCCTGCGGATCCAGTTGGTTTCTGCGCAGACGTCCCTCTTCAAGGTGAGTCTTGCGGGTCCCACGGATGGCGCCAATGAAGAAACACTAACCGTACCCCGGACAGATTACGGATAACCTGGGGGTTAGATAGATGTTTCCCACGAGGGGTTAGACCCGGTAAAGATGGTTCTTCTGATAACCTGCAAAACAGACACCATGAGCTTGTCACTGAGAAGGGGGGGGGGGGTTCCTCCTTGTGACCACCCTCCGGCGTGAGAATCAGACTAGATTGCTCCTTAAATATAAACGTATATTAAGAGATTGCTAGAGCAGATATCAGGTATAATATGATGATAATGTGATACGATATGTTGAGATGGTCATACCATTTGTGGTATTTATAGCCGAAGGTAGGTTTCCAAGGAGGTATGGCCGGCTGCAATAGTGTTCCTGTTCCACCAACAATGGCCTACGCACGTGCCCTGCTGGTAGTTGGTGGGTAGGCAGCGGCTGATAGTGACCAGGCCTGCTGTGTACTATTCCTTTTCCACCAACTGCCGGCTACGCACGTGGTATGACAGGAGTTGGTGAGTAGGCAGCGGCTAATAGTGACATACAGTACAGGAGCATGCTGCTCGCCATACTGTTGTCAATAAGCTGTCGTATCTTTAGTCAGATCTTTTGCCCATACCTCGTCAGGTACGGTACAGAAGATCTTCCCGTATCGTACGGACTGGCTTATGGGCGGGAGTATTCCCCCTCCCGCCTTTGTGCGGGATTGTCCCCGGCTTTGCTCATTCCTTCAGGTGACACTGAGTGATTGAGAGCTAAGTGCCTTGTGTGTGTAGCCTTGCTGCGCGGGTGGCCTTCCCTGATGGCTTGTATCCGAAGCTGCGGGAACAGGCGGAGTCCTTCACCATTGGGAGGCATTTCCTGCGGGAACAGCTTGCGTACTGCGCGTAAGGACGTCACGTCTCTGAGCATGGTGGGTCCTGCGGATCCAGTTGGTTTCTGCGCAGACGTCCCTCTTGAAGGTGAGTTTTGCGGGTACAACTGGGCTCTGCTGGGACCTACCTCTTCAGTTAGCTTGTACTTAATCTTATTCATGCCAATTAAAAGCATAAATGAAAACAGATAAAATTGTCATCTGCGTACTCAATTTCATATTATCAGTATGTAGCATATTACTTTATACTTCAATAATAAATATCTACACCACAATTAACGTCTTAAATACATCTACATGTTCTTTATACTTCAATAACATTCTTATACATTTGAATCTTTTAGATCTCAATACGAATATGGAACAATATAATAAAAAAATAAAAAGAACAAAGGGTCCACGTGTATTTGAACAAGACATGTTACACGTGAGTTCTAGGAGGAAGAGGTTCCTTCCCACGTGAAGTCCACTCTCATCGGTCGTGTTTGGACCCCCACAGAGGGATCGGCTTCAGGGTGTCGGCTCACGACTTGACACTTTTACCCCTATAAAGGCATTTCATAGTTGACAATTATGCCCTCCACCAGCCCACTCAGCGTGGATGCTCACATGTCCATGACTTCAAAAGCCTAGCCTTAAGGTGCCACTTGCAAGTGGCCTATAAAATTTAAACACCATTTAAAAGGCATTATTCACAAAAGCTTATTGTTTATTATATAACCTTTTGTTTTATAGTTTAATACAACAAATCTATAGATTATTGCCGTTAAACTTTGCCTATTTAATTTCTTTAAATAAACTTTCAAATAACGTTTTCTCTTAACTTTAATTGGCTTTAAAAAAGTGTGTTGCATTAACCGTAACCGGTGACACGCTAACAGTTGATAACGTCATATGAATTAAAGAGTCGGTCACCTGCACATAAACAAGTAGGACACGTATGAAATAGGTTCGATAATTGACGTGTGTCGGCTTTTTCTTGATTGTACAAGATATGCATGTAGAAGTTTCTTTTTTTAAGCAAAGGTTACGAGAAGATAAATTCATGTAAAATTAATATTTTTATGTGATTAAATTGTTGATATCTTCAACAATCAACAACTTGTTACCAACTTTTATATTTATATTTTTGCAATTCAAACGACATGTCATTCTCCATCCTTAACTTACAGATCGTGTTAGTAGTAGATATATATGGAGTCGATTATAGTAATCATAGTATACTTATATAATATCTAACTTGTGTACAAAACGTTATTATAGCTACATAAAAATTACATATAAAAGGCTTTCATTGAAAATCACTACCGGAAAACTCATTAGATCATCAATGCTTTAATAATCTATGAGAAATTCTCATAGATTATTAGAGCATTGATGATCTAACGAGTTTCCCTTTAGTGACTTTTCAATGGCAACCTCTTACATGTATTAGGCTACCTCTAAACCAGACAGAGGCATAGAAAAACACATCTTAATTGTTTATGAAACATCATAATGGTTAAGTTTTAGAGACACGCTAAATGATTCAGAGGTTAACTCTTAATCAATCATGTATCTTAACGATTGTCAAACAATCCCTAACAAAGTCAGTATGCACGAGATAGGTTGCCCTCAAGGAGGTTAGAATCTGTAATTAAATTAATATTCTCATAAACTCAAACATGGTGTCTTAACTTATCATAACAAGAACACACAAACATAGTATCTTAACTAAAAATAAACTTAAAAGAGTGAATACTAAGAAAAAATAATATTGAGATTTTTGATGTGGAATTTATCCTGAAAGGAAACAGAAACGTAAAGTGGGGAGTGAGAGTTTAATAGGGTGTGGGTAGGGTCCACAGCAGGTGGAATGGATATTGATTTGTCTGGTTGGATCCAATCATAAAAATCATCAATCTACTCATGATGACACAATGGATGGACCAGATGAGGTATATGGTTTTGATCCCACATGTGATGTCCCTGTGGATGTGAATGCTCATGGGTACACCTCCATGTTTCTTTCTTTTATTAAAATGATAGCTACTTTTTTAAAAATATGTAGACCGATAATAATTGGGTCTCCCTACTTTACGGGTCTAGCCAAAAAAGTTACAATAATTTTAGAAAATATAATAAGACTAATAAAACTTTCACCTAAGAACTTCATGCTGCCATACTTTCAATCAATTGGAAACTAAACCGCACGGTGTGGACAAGCAGATTAAAGCAATTTACTCGCAAAATATTCGTTACAAAACCACACGGTTCTAGACAAAATCCCATTGCCTTTTGGCAACTACTCTTACAACACGCTTTTGTATTAATAGCATTCATGAATAAGATTAGTTGTTATATATAACACTCTAAATTTTCGTCTTCATACTTATTTCCGAAAAAATGAAAACAAGGGATTTTTATTTTGTCCTTTAATATGATGAAGGGTAATAATATTACTAATGCAACAAGTAAAGAAATAAAGAAAAGAGGTCGAGATACTTTTAGCACAAGCTTAAAGAAGCAAATAGTTAGAACTCTAGCATTTAAACGCTCCAACAAAATTCAAAGACAAAACTGTTTCGATTTCAAAACTGAATCAACTCATCCGGTTGATTTAACATAGGTATCATTTTTAAAAGACATGCTCCCATAACAAGATAGATTTTATTATTATTCATAGTTTCAAACAACAAAAATGTTTTTTTCTTTTTTTTTTTACAATAATTCCATATAATATTCTAGAACAAGATAAACTCATAAAAGTAAGGGAAAATTCTGAAAATAGTTTAAAATAGGAGAGGGATTCCGAAAATAGTCCAAGAAATTTTCATATTCTATAAATAGTCCAAGTAATTCTATCGGCGCCGATAGATTTGAATAAAGTTGAAAAAAATCCGATAGTTTTCAAAGATCCAATACCAAGCTGCCACGTGTCCCATTACCCACCTACCCAAATGATTTTCCCCTCAAACTTATATGTCCAGATGGTTTTCCTATGAAAACCATCTCCTCTCAAAAGTCAAAACCATCTCCCCAGCCTCCTTTCCCCTCAAACATGTCCGCCGTTGGTGGCGGCGGTTTCCGGTGACTTCTCCGCCAACTCCCTCCAACACCTCACCGAAGTCTTCCTCACCACCCACCTCAAAACCTTCTCCTCCACCAACTCCCTCCAACACCTCACCCATTTCCGGTTGGTAAATATGTACACAATTTATCCCTAACACATAAACACCAGCTATTCCTCCTCTATGCACTATTCTTAAATCACCAGAACAAAAATACTAACACACTTTCTTTTAATTAATCAACCACAAGATAAACACATCAATAAATAAGCAGCTTCTTCTACTTCCCCAAACTTCCTAATCATCTTGTATTCACTCTTGAAGAGGTAGGTCCCAGCAGAGCCCAGTTGGACCCGCAAGACTCACCTTGAACAGGGACGTCTGCGCGGTTGGACCCGCAAGACTCACCTTAAACAGGGACGTCTGCGCGGTTGGACCCGCAAGACTCACCTTAAACAGGGACGTCTGCGCAGTTGGACCCGCAAGACTCACCTCGAAGAGACGTCTGCGCAGTTGAACTCGCAAGACTCCTGAGGGACGTCTGCGCAAAGACCAACTGGATCCGCAGGACCAACCATGCTCAGAGACGTGACGTCCTTACGCGCAGTACGCAAGCTGTTCCCGCAGGAAAAGCCTCCCAATGGTGACGTACTTCGCCTGTTCCCGTAGCTACGGATACTAGCCATCAGGGAAGGCTACCTGCGCAGCAAGGCTACACGCACAAGGCACTAACTCTCAAATAATTCAGTAATGTCACCTGAAGAGGGAATGAGCAAGCCGGGAACACTCCCGCCCAAAGCCGGGAATACTCCCGCCCAAATGAGCCAGTCCGTACGATACTGGAGGATCTTTTGTACTGTATCTGCCAAGGTATGGACAAAAGATCTGACCAAAGTTACGACAGCTCACTGACAACAGTACGACGGACAGCACGCTCTAGTACTTAAAGTCACTATTAGCCGCTGCCTACTCACCAACCCCTGTCGGGGCACGTCCATAGCCTGCAGTTGGTGGAAAAGGAATAGTACACAGCCGGCCTGGTCACTATCAGCCGCTGCCTACCCACCAACCATCAGCATGGCACGTGCGTAGCCCACAGTTGGTAGAACAGGAATACTATTCAGCCGGCTGTACCTGCTTGGAAACCTACCTTCGGCTATAAATACTCCAACACCTTGGGACGGTATCATATCTCAATATCACATCTTCTCTCTAGCTATTTCTCTTAATATACATTTATATTCAAGAGCAATCTAGTCTGATTCTCACGCCGGAGGGTGGTCACAAGGAGGTACCCCCCCCCCCCTTCTCAGTGACGAGCTCACGGTGTCTGTTTTGCAGGTCATCAGAACAACCATCTTTGCCGGAACTAACCCTCGTGGGAAACATCTATTTAACCCCCAGATTATCCGTAATATGCCGGGGTCGATTAGTGTTTC
This sequence comes from Bidens hawaiensis, assembly GCF_021521415.1. Classification (NCBI taxonomy): domain Eukaryota; kingdom Viridiplantae; phylum Streptophyta; class Magnoliopsida; order Asterales; family Asteraceae; genus Bidens; species Bidens hawaiensis. The sequence continues at coordinate 93,382 of NW_027505182.1, forward strand.
TTCATTGGCGCCATCCGTGCATAAAAGCTAGAACTTGAATCTTTTTCAGTTTTTTTTTCAAAACTTCTGGAAAGATGGTTAACGTTACTCCGGTCCCAAGGACAGCGAGTGACCAAGAAACCCCGGTAATCACAACCCCAGCTACTGGGAGGAACACCGGCGAGTACACAAATTTTACGAACACTACCCCGGTTACTTAAGCCGGGGCAAGTGAAGTAAATTTTACGAACACTACCCCGGTTACCCAAGCCGGGGCAAGTGCAGTAAACAATCATCCCCTGGGATTCATTGATACCCAGGTGGAAAGACAACAGACGAGGCTCCCCCGCCAAACACTTGAACAAGTTAAAGCGTGGGCGGAAGCACGTCAGAAGGAATTCCAAGCTGAGTTGGGCGAACGCTTACGTTCCATCCAACAGGCTGACGAATTTGGAAACACTAAACAGCTCAACATGAGTAGTGAGTGCGAGTACTCGGAGGAATCCGACACCGACGCAAACCCTCGCCATAGGGCGAAAGGGAAGCGTAAGGAAACTGACTTCCAACCGAGAAGGAATTTCGGAGTCACCTTCAAACCAAGGAGCGCGGGGGGAAACCCACACGACTTCTCCAAAACCTTTAGACCAACTGCTGCAAATGCGGGAACATCCAAGTTTGCAAGGGACATTGCGGAAGCAATCGCCCCGAGAAGTGCCAAACAGATGTCCAACATCGGCACTTATGATGGTATATCTGACCCAGACGATCATTTGAACAGATTCATAGCGGGGCAACCGTCAGCAACTGGACGGAACCCACGTGGTGTTATATGTTCCAGATGACGCTGGTTGGAGCGGCTAGAGCGTGGTTTGACCGTCTACCGGTCCACCACATCTACGATTGGGCAGACTTCCAACAGAAGTTCAGCCAACACTTCAGTCAACAAAGAAAGTACACTGAAGAACAATGGACGATCCTCAACTGCATCCGAGAGGAAGATGAATCTTTGCTAGACTTCATCACTCGCTTCAACTCAAAGAAGCTGAGTCTGGGCGCTATTAGCGAAGATCTTGTTCGCGCTGCTTTCATCCAGGGCGCGAAAGATCCAGAGCTCATCCGCACCTTAATGGGTAAAGACGGCATGCCATCCACATGGGATGCCATCATGACAGCAGCTAAACGCTTCGCGGAAACGGAAAAGCAACTGGGTAGAGATCTTCCCCAAAGCACAAACCTCTACACCCAGAAAACAAGAGAAAACAACGTCCTTACCGCCCGACTAAACAAAAAGAGGAAGCTAGGTATTTGGCAGTCAAGGGTAAACTTTGACACCTCATCCGGCTCGCACCCTCAGTTATGCGGAAAGGACAACATGCAGTCGAACCGGAACTCCAGATGGACGCCACTCACCAAAAGCGTCACCGAGATATTCGCCACTGAGAGGCTCCCATGGCCAGAAGCTCCAATTATCCGACAGCGTCCAAACGCTGATCAAAGCAAATTCTGTGACTTCCACAGGACAAGAGGCCACACCACCGAGGAATGCTTAGACTTGAAGGACATCGTCGAAGCATTTGTCAGAGATGGGACGCTCACGCACCTCGTGGCGTAATGAACGCTGAGCAGGCTAATGCGTGTTGAACCCCAGTTGGGGAAAACACGAATGAAACTGCAGCTTCAATGTTGGAGACTACATACTGCGTAAACAACGAGATTTCGAGCCAAGTTCATATCGGCTCGAAAGGCTCGATGACACTCCCATCCCAAGAACATGGAAGGGAGCTCAATTACACAGGCTGCATGTAGATCAATTCCAAACTTGTAAAGAAAAGGCCCAGAGCCACTTCTAATGGAAATGATTCTCCTTATCACATTGACGCTGATGATCTTATATTTATAAACTTTCCACACTGATATGCCGGTATTCACCGCATAGATAAGTGGGGAAGTCGTTGCGTGTGGACGGCGGCAAAACCCGCATAAACACAAAAAACGGCAAACCTTCACGCATGTCAGTTATAGGTAAAGTTTGGTCATCCCACTAAATGAAAGTGCCGGTCCTATCCGCACAATCATGATAGAGGAAACTGAATAACCTATTGACAACCGCGCGTCGAACGATTAACTTATACAAAACACTGATATGCCGGTATTCACCGCATAAATAAGTGGAGACGTCGTTGCGTGTGGACGGCGGCAAAACCCGCATAAACACAAAAAACGGCAAACCTTCACGCATGTCAGTTATAGGTGAAGACTGGTCATCCCACTAAATGAAAGTGACGGTCCTACCCGCACAATCATGATAGAGGAAACTGAAGTTTAACCTATTGACAACCGCGCGTCGAACGGTTAACTTATTCAAAACACTGATATGCCGGTATTCACCGCATAAATAAGTGGAGATGTCGTTGCGTGTGGACGGCGGCAAAACCCGCATAAACACAAAAAACGGCAAACCTTCACGCAGGTCAGTTATAGGTGAAGACTGGTCATCCCACTAAATGAAAGTGACGGTCCTACCCGCACAATCATGATAGAGGAAACTGAAGTTTAACCTATTGACAACCGCGCGTCGAACGGTTAACTTATTCAAAACACTGATATGCCGGTATTCACCGCATAAATAAGTGGAGACGTCGTTGCGTGTGGACGGCGGCAAAGCCCGCATAAACACAAAAAACGGCAAACCTTCACGCAGGTCAGTTATAGGTGAAGACTGGTCATCCCACTAAATGAAAGTGACGGTCCTACCCGCACAATCATGATAGAGGAAACTGAAGTTTAACCTATTGACAACCGCGCGTCGAACGGTTAACTTATTCAAAACACTTGGAAAATTGCTGTTAAACTAACGTATGCACGAGCGAATCATATATTGTTTATGCGGCAAAACAAGTGCCAAATTAAGCTATAATATGCATGAGCAAGTCATATAACGTTTATAAAGCAAGTCATCCAGTGAAATTGGCGGTCCTACCCGCACAAATATTTATATTTCAAAAAAAATTCAAACATTACAAGAATGGCCGGGTATCTACCTGCCTACAGAAATATAATCTATCCTAACGGTGGGAAGGGATCTCAAGGTTCAAACTTCAGGACCTCTACCTCCAAACCCCCACTTGTACCTGCACCATCAGTTGGCTGTGGCGGTTCAAGGAAAGTCTTGAGAATGGTTAGCCCATCATCAGCAGCGGCAATCTCGTTCACCTTCTCCACCACCGGATGCGGGAAGGCAGCATACTGGTTCACTGCTTGGTCATAAGCAGCTTCAGTATCCACATCATATAGAGGGAAGTTGGAAGGCGGGATGCCCTTCTCAACAAACCCTAGACCAAGCAGGAAGCCAGCCTTTTCCCCATCCTCATGAGAAGCGTTGAGGGCTGCGCTCATGGCATCGTCATAAGATGTATTCGTGAAGACTCGATGCACAACCTACAACAAGAAAAAATACAAGTATCAAAGCCTTTTCTAAGCACAAAGAAAAGCGTAAAGATATTATGAAGCTACGCATACCTGCGACAACGCTTCTCGTAGAAGCCATTCCTTGGTAATCAGAGCTTCTTGGAGGGCAGCCTGAGCTAGGTCACAGGCGCGTTCGGCTTCATTCTTGTTAAGGTTGGTAAGCAACACTTCCTTAGCAGCAGCCACTTCAACGCCCTTTAGCTTACGCTCAGTGTGGTCAAGCATACCCCTCTGATCCAAGATCTCTTGGAGCTTCTTGGCGTCTTCCATAGCCAAAGCATCATGAGCCTGCTGAAGCCTCTCTAGTTTGGCTTTAAGCTCCTCATTTTCGGCGTGCAGAGGTTCAGCAACGGCTTCAGCCTTGGTGGCCCTCTCGGTCGCGTTCAGCGCAGTTTCCTTAGCCAACCGAAGCTGTTCGTTAACAGCTTGGGTAGCCTTGGAACGGGCCTCGAGCCGGGCCTGCACTTCAACCTCGAGGGCCTTGAAGGCCTTTTCCTTCTCCGCAGCAATTGCGGAAAGTCTCCTGTTCTCCTCTCGGATAGCCCGCGCCTAAGCCACTTCTTGGATACGCGCAGCCTTTAACTTGTCGTTTTCACGACAAAGCAACTCGACGCGCGGCTGCATCCGGGCAAGAAGAATCCGAAGCTCATTTGTCAGCCTACCCTCCTGGTAGCTAGACATGGCTTCCCCCAACGCGCCACTTGGGGCCGCGTGACGCGCCCACTCGACCCAGTCCACAGCCGTCCGAAGGGTTGTTCCCCGGCGGATGTTCCACCGTGGAACATACACCTCATTCGAATCCGACACTGCAAAAACAAAAAGCAGTTAGGAAAAGATGAAAAAAATATAAAAAGGCCAAAATAACCCTACGCACCTGTAGGGTCGACAACAGGCCGGTAGCGGCCAAACCCATCACCCGAACCTAACGGATAACCATCCAAGAGGTCAGGCAGATGGGAAGGAGGCAGAGATTGGCTAGAAGCCCCAAACATACCTGCTGAACCGGCCGGGGACGAGGTAGTCGCCGGTGCCGGAGGCACGGTTGAAGCCGCCGCGGTACAGACCACCGGAGGTGAACTCACTGGAGGTGAACTCACAACCGTGGCCGCCGCTGCGGAGGAGCCCGCGGAAACAATCACTGCCGGCTCAGTGAAGGATTCCGTGAAGATCGCACTGACAGCCGGCGGGGATGATGTCACAGTTGGAATAGTTGCCTCAACAGAATGAGCAACTGAACCAATACTGCAAACAGGCGTAGCCGCCTGGGTCATCGCCTCGGGTAGGTTGACCAAACCTACCGTCATGGGTCCAGAACTGCTTCTCCCCGCATCACTTTGGAATGCAGTAGCATCCACGCCTGCATGAAGACAAGATATTAAAAACAATGGCGGAAAGAATTGCGGGTAAGATTAATTTACACTTACGAGTTCTCTTGAGCTTGAAGGTTCTGACAGGCGGGGACGAACCCGATGGAGCCGGCCTCTTCACGCCGGTCACCGTCGTCGCACTGGGCTGCCCGGAGGTGATAGCTGTCTCAACCTCCGGGACAGTGGTCTTACCACCACCAGGGTTCCCCGCCGCCTCTTCACTTTCGGTCTCCGACTCAGACCGGTTCCCCTGATCGGCAGTGGAGGCAACCTTCGCCTTGCCCTTCCCGCCAGCAGCCTTCTTCCTCGCGAAGAAAGGACCATCTGCGGATTCCTCATCAGAAGATGACAAAATTAGAGGAATTCCAGCAGAGGTTTGAGCATTGAGAGGGCGAGGGTTAAATAATCTTTTACCTGGCCGCGTGGCGCTCAGTATCTCGTGGCCCGGCGGGTAGACCTCCACAAACTGATCCGCAGTTTGCTCAAGGATGGGCAACTCGTTCTCATCAAGAGCACGAGTACCCATCCGAGCAGGACCACCGCTCTCCCGCGGCTGCAGAAGAGATTGCAAGTTGTTTCCCTCTGCAAATAGACAGAAACAGTTAGAAGAAAAACCCTAAATCAGCAAAAAGATATGAAGCATACCGTAAAGGATAGAGTTCAAACCGTATTCAAGGACGATAGGAATCTGTGGCGCCTCCGCCCCGGCATCCTTCCACACCCGGCTCATCCCGAGCATAACCATCCCGGACTCCGCAAAGCGGTAAACCGGAGTCTGGATCCGGGAAATCTTGGAAAACCATTCCGCCTCCTGGTAGTTGGAGGCGTGAAGGCTCGGAAGTGCTCTCCCGTTCTTGAATGTCATCGCTATGGGGACGACACGGGCAGAGATGTAGAAGAACTCCCGCTTCCAAGACCGAAGACTGCGCTCGGTAGCACAGATCTTCAAACCCTTGATCCGGGTGACCAAGGTGTACCAGCCTTGGATGCACCTCCAGGAGTAGAAGGTCATCAGGCGGTCGACATGGGGCTCCACACCCAGAATGAGGCACACCCATTCAAAATGGCGGATCTTGGCGATCGCTATTGGGTGTACCTCCGTCAGGTGCACACCGTGTCTCTCCAGAACACGGTATACAAACTTCGTCAATGGGAACCTGAGATTCCCATAGATGAAGAATGCAGCATACACCCCCATTTTGCTCTTGGGGGCATCGTACACCGTCTGGTGAGGCTCAGGGAACTCAGGCTCGAAAGGCTCGAGCATGAACTTCTTGGACGATGTACTGATACTGGTCGACGGGAAGAGCACACTGGCACTCACCAGCAGTACTCTTATCGTCCTTATCAGAAGTGGACGTCGGGTTCTTGGAATACACGTCCGACTCTTCAGCAGTAACTTCAAGATCATGAGTAGAAGACATGTTTTGGAGGATGGAAAGAAGAACGATTTCAGGAGAATGCTCGACGGAAAAGTTTGAGTATTCGCCGGAAATCGCTTAGAAGATGAAGTGAAACTGTGAATTGAGATGCATCATCTCCTCCCTTTATATACTCATCGCAATGAATGCGATGAATTTAATGCGGGAGAGACGGAAAAGCGCAGGTGCAATGAAACTATGACACGTGGAAAAAGCAAGCTGACAACAGCTGTCGACAGGACGTGCGCCGTAAACTTCACGGCCACGCGCCCGAAAACTCGCGCCCACGCGCCTGAAAAAGCGTTTGGAATGACCATATACTGTCACGTTGCCATAACTTCATGCACGTCCTGAACCTGTCAGAAGAAACCGTTAGACCACGCTGACGTCCCTTCAACAGTTGGACTGTTCTTATCCTTTCACTAACTCTTCGAATTTCAAAAAGATTCAAAAAGATTCAAAAGTAAGCGGGACTATACCCCTTACCTTGGCAACCAAGTAACTATAAGACAGGTGCGGGTACAGTGTCAAGGCAAAACCCTTCACATACTTAGCACCTGCAGGGAATTGAAGCCAAGAATACCTTGGCAAACAAGTAACTATAAGACGGGTGCGGGTACAGTGTCAAGGCAAAACCCTTCACATACTTAGCACCTGCTGGGAATTGACGCCAGGAATACCTTGGAAGTAAAGTAACTATAAGGCGAGTGCGGGTACAGTGTCAAGGCAAAACCCTTCACATACTTAGCACTCCGCAGGGAATTGAAACCAAGAAGGATCTTCTGGGCCATAGCGGGAACATTGACAACTAGATTGTTTGAAGCTCCAAGATGGAATTGGTTGTTTAACATAATTGATCACTATGTTTAAAACTACCAAAACCTCATGGAGAATCTACACAAGTGGAACTCAACGCTCCTGACTTGCGAGGAGGTTACAGACCTACCCGCATCATACCCAAAGATCAAGCAGAAAAGTCGGGAATTTCTGCACGTGACATTAGGACTTCCGCGGGAAGAATCCCCATGGAAAACCTTAAAACTAAACCCTTTTCAAAACCCATTGCTTAAGTCCAAAAGTTCACCTCACTTATTAAAAATTCATGAGAAGAACATTGGACTGGGGGGACTTGAAGAGGTAGGTCCCAGCAGAGCCCAGTTGGACCCGCAAGACTCACCTTGAACAGGGATGTCTGCGCGGTTGGACCCGCAAGACTCACCTTAAACAGGGACGTCTGCGCGGTTGGACCCGGAAGACTCACCTTAAATAGGGACGTCTGCGCAGTTGGACCCGCAAGACTCACCTTAAATAGGGACGTCTGCGCAGTTGGACCCGCAAGACTCACCTCGAAGAGACGTCTGCGCAGTTGAACTCGCAAGACTCCTGAGGGACGTCTGCGCAAAGACCAACTGGATCCGCAGGACCAACCATGCTTAGAGACGTGACGTCCTTACGCGCAGTACGCAAGCTGTTCCCGCAGGAAAAGCCTCCCAATGGTGACGTACTCCGCCTGTTCCCGCAGCTACGGATACTAGCCATCAGGGAAGGCTACCTGTGCAGCAAGGCTACACGCACAAGGCACTAACTCTCAAATAATTCAGTAATGTCACCTGAAGAGGGAATGAGCAAGCCGGGAACACTCCCGCCCAAAGCCGGGAATACTCCCGCCCAAATGAGCCAGTCCGTACGATACTGGAGGATCTTTTGTACTGTACCTGCCAAGGTATGGACAAAAGATCTGACCAAAGTTACGACAGCTCACTGACAACAGTACGACGGACAACACGCTCTAGTACTTAAAGTCACTATTAGCCGCTGCCTACTCACCAACCCCTGTCGGGGCACGTCCATAGCCTGCAGTTGGTGGAAAAGGAATAGTACACAGCCGGCCTGGTCACTATCAGCCGCTGCCTACCCACCAACCATCAGCATGGCACGTGCGTAGCCCGCAGTTGGTAGAACAGGAATACTATTCAGCCGGCTGTACCTGCTTGGAAACCTACCTTCGGCTATAAATACTCCAACACCTTGGAACGGTATCATATATCAATATCATATCTTCTCTCTAGCTATTTCTCTTAATATACATTTATATTCAAGAGCAATCTAGTCTGATTCTCACGCCGGAGGGTGGTCACAAGGAGGTACCCCCCCTTCTCAGTGACGAGCTCACGGTGTCTGTTTTGCAGGTCATCAGAACAACCATCTTTGCCGAAACTAACCCTCGTGGGAAATATCTATTTAACCCCCAGATTATCCGTAATCTGCCGGGGTCGATTAGTGTTTCTTCAACTCTCTATCCCTTTCACCTTCTTCTTCATCATCGGAGATCGTGGCCTCTGCATCCCCATCCCCACCACTTTCACTCTCAATTTCTTTCGAGTGTTATCGTCGGTAGTTGCAGATGAGGTCGATGGAGACAGAGCCGACTCTTGTCTCTCTTTCTTCTCGGTGAGGTGTTGGAGGGAGTTGGTGGAGGAGAAGGTTTTGAGGTGGGTGGTGAGGAAGACTTCGCTAAGGTGTTGGAGGGAGTTGGCGGCGGTTTCACCGTATCCCACACCGGCGGCGGTCATGTTTGAGAGGAAAGGAGGCTGGGGAGATGGTTTTGACTTTTGAGAGGAGATGGTTTTCATAGGAAAACCATCTGGACAGATAAGTTTGAGGGGAAAATCATTTGGGTAGGTGGGTAGTGGGACACGTGGCAGCTTGGTATTGGGTCTTTGAAATCTATCGGATTTTTTTCAACTTTATTCAAACCCATCGGCGCCAATAGATTTACTTGAACTATTTATGAAATATGAAAATTTCTTGGACTATTTTAGAAATCTCTCTCATATTTTGTACTATTTTCAGAATTTTCCATAAAAGTAAATACTCTTTATTAATTAAATAATAAAATAAAATAGTCAAAGGTCAAACGATAAAAAGCACTTAGGTTGCATGCACATATGGTCTTAAAAAGTCATTGTCTCCTTCACAACATAACGACACACACATCTCTCTCACTCTCTCTCTCTCTCTCTCTCTCTCTCACACACACATAGTCAGCTCAGCTTAAACGGCGTCACCAAGCCGCCACCCTTTTCTCTCATCTTTCTATAAAACCCATTCATCACAGCCCCCATATTATTATCATCAAACACTACATCTCTCTCTCTCTCTCTCTCTCTCTCTCTCGATCTCCACATCTATTATTATTATTATTATTATTATTATTATTATTATTATTATTATTATTATAAGTGATGGTTGACCACACCGATGACTTAGGTTTAAGCCTCAGCTTAAACTTTCCGGCATCCAATCCGACGTCGTTTCAGTTAAATCTGTTGCCGTCTTCATCAGGTATGCCATGGACTTGGATCTACCAAATGATAAGAGTGCTATGAGATTCAATCATAATACAATACTATATACATATTTACTCAAACAAACCTTTATTTAACCGAACAATTGCATGCAGATCGGACAAACACGGTAGAAACGAGGTCGTTTCTGAAAGGGATCGATGTGAACCGGATTCCGGCGATGGCGGCGGAGGCGGAGGAGGAGGCCGTCGTGTCGTCGCCGAACAGCACGATCTCGAGCATCAGCGGGAAGAGGAGCGAGAGAGATCTTCCGGCGATTGAGAACGACGGCGGCGAGCGGTCGTCATCGAGAGGCGGCAGTGACGATGAGGACGGCGAGAATAGCCGGAAGAAGCTCCGGCTGTCGAAGGATCAGTCGGCGGTGTTGGAAGAAAGCTTTAAGGAGCATAATAATTTGAATCCGGTGAGTGTGGTTTGTGGGGTTGTACGGTACAAGTGTAGATAATTTGTGGGTTTCTGATGGTGTTTTTTTATGCAGAAGCAAAAGCTGGCTTTGGCTAAGAGACTTGGGTTGAGACCTCGGCAGGTGGAAGTTTGGTTTCAGAACCGAAGGGCAAGGTAGTTAGTAATTCTTTTTTGATCGTAAGGGTATTTTCGTAATTTGGAGGTGTTTAGGTGCGGATTAATTAAATCTGCTAACGAAAAGTTTAGCCGACCTGCTAACTATGGTTTTGGATAACGAAAGATCAAACCGGTCGGGTCGGTTGGGTTGTCCGGTTTTGGTGGTTTGTCTTTAATTTTTTTTTTTGTTTTAAAAAGTTATTGGTTTGTGTTAAGAAAATTAAAATATAAAAGATGAGCTTAACGGGCTAATTCGGTTAGCATGGCTGGTCTCAAGTTTTAAACAGGACGGACTAGATAAACCCGTAAATCGTTGAAGTACGGTTCGGATATTAAACTGGCTGATTTGTTTAGATTTTTAAACATCCTGGTTACAAACATGAAAAATCACATAAGCTAGCGTGTACTAGGAATGGTTGTCTTGTGAAATTCCATCTATGCCCTTGAAATGGATTTAAATTACTAAACTTGATTAATGCTTGCAGGACAAAGTTGAAGCAAACTGAGGTGGATTGTGAGTTCTTGAAGAGATGTTGTGAAAATCTAACGGAAGAAAACAGAAGGTTACAAAAGGAATTACAAGAGTTAAGGGCTTTAAAACTCTCCCCGCAATTCTATATGCAAATGGCCCCTCCTACCACCCTCACTATGTGCCCGTCGTGTGAGCGTGTGGCGGCACCACCGCCAGAAAAGTCGATCAACCCACAACACAACAGGCCGTGCCTTACGACAGCGAACCAAAGCCACCACCGAGCATTACCGTTCCACCCCTGGCCAACACCTTCCAACCCGGTGGTTCAGAGGCAGATGAGCGCGCTTCACCCTCGATCATAAGGGCATTTTTTGGTCATTTTTAGTTTTAGGATATGATGGGGGTTGGTTGGTTGATTAGGATCTAGATTTGGTCTAATTGACCAATTAATATATTTGGGGTCATCTTTTTTTTTTTTTTTTACTTTGAGGGCTAGATTTGTAATTTTATATTATAGTTTTTTAGTATTTAAAAATTCTTTCTTCCCAGAATTATTAGGAGAAGAAAACGACAAGAATTATTGTTTAGACGGGAAGGAAGAGACGTGTTACTAGGTTGTAAATTCCCCTTACTATTAATTATTTGTTAATTCCTCCTGTTGTTGTTACCTTTTAGTCTTAATTTAATAAGAAATCTCACCTTTAATTAAAAATTAAATAATACAAACTAATTAATGTCATTTTCTTTGGCTACCAATGATACAAGTTTAACTTTTGCTACCAAGAAACCTCATATGCTAGTATCATTTTTGTCTTCAAATAATTTTTAAGCCTAACTGAGATCAAACAAATCATTTGTCGGAAGCACATATGGTTTTTTTGCTAGCGTGAGTTTAGCATTGATAACAAAATGAAACTTGAGTATCAGTCATAGTATGAATCATTATCGATCAATAGCTCAATAGATGATAGTTTGAAATTATTATTATCATCATCTAATTTTGCTATGAAATTTGAAGTTTGATAGAACATAAGAATGGAGGAGGATGTTCAAAGTGATCGGATGAAAAAAAGGGTAGTAAATGATGACCCATTTTATTTAAATAGTTTTATTTTTGGCGAAAAACATAATGTAGATGGAAAGTATGGGGAAGGGAACGATGATGAGAGTGCAGATGAAGACATCATTATCGAGACCACCGGGATTCGATGGGTTTAATGGTTTTGAAGATAAAGAAAACAGGATGGGTTGCGAGGGGGGGGGGGTCTTTAAAGGTAGCATCTGAGTCGAGGGTGGGAGAAACATTAGGGTCGGTAGGTTTAAATTCTGGTGGTTCGGTGATTATAGGGGAGGAAGGTAGGAGTTCAAAGACAAATGGTGGATATACCGAATCAAAGACTCGTTCGGACATTCGAGAACCTTTCAAACCGAGTAATTCAAAATTAGAGAAATCATCTTTTTCGAGGACTATTACAGAGGAGTTTGATTTGAGAAAAGCCCAACCAGAAAATAAGGTCTCAAAGAAGAAACACGGAAAAAAAATATAAACATGGCGGGTCAATATTTAATGAGTTATTAAGAATTATAGAAATTGGGAATGGGATGGGGTATGATTTAAATGGAAGCAAAGAAGATTTGACAAAATTATTAACAAGGATGAGTGAAACGATGGTTGAAAAATGAATATTTTATCTATAAATACTTGTGGGAGCGGGGATATGGATAAAAGAAAACGAATCAAAAAGCTTTGTTGTAAATTCAGAGTGAATTTTTTAGCTCTTCAAGAAACTCGCATGACTAAATTGGAGTTGTACAAAGTTAAGATGATGTGGGGAAATGTTAATTTTGATTATGCATGTAGTTCGGCTCGTGGTCGTTCCGGAGGAATGCTTTCTGTTTGGGACAATTCGGTTTTTGTAAAACGTATATTTCTTGTTTGAACAATTTCGTGGTGGTGGAAGACGAATGGGTGATCTTGGGGCTTAAATGCTTTATGGTGAATGTTTAGGCTCCGCAAGACGAAATGGAGAAAAGGGTACTTCGGCAATCATTGCTATCGTTTATTAATAATAATCCGGGTCATTACTTTATAATGGGCGACTTCAATGCGGTTTGGTTTGAGCATGAACGAATGGGCACAACTTTTTCCAATAGGGTGGCCAGGTATTTTAACGATTTTATTTCGGAGGCTTCTTTGACTGATATTCCTTTGGGAGGTTTTTATTTTACTCGAGTTGACGCTACTGGGAAAAAACTGAGTAAACTTGATTGTTTTTTGTTGTCGTCTGACTTGATTTCTAGGCTTCCAAACATGGAAGCAATTGCGCTTGATTTATCGATTGCAGATCATCGTCCGATTCTTCTTCGTCAAAGTAAATTGAAATTTGGCCCGATCCCTTTTAAGTTTTTTAATTCTTAGATGGAGAAAGATGGTTTCGAAAAGTTGGTTATAGAAGATTGGAAAGTTAAGCCTGTTGTGCGTTCTTCGAATAGTTTCATTGTTTTTAAAGAGAAACTAAAAAAACTGAAAGTGGCGATTAGAGGTTGGGGTGTTGATCAAGTGAAGAAAGAAGAGGCAAATTTAGTGAACTTTTCAATCGTCTCGCTGATATAGATAAATTGGTGGATATGGGGGCAGGCTCAGAGGAGTTACATAATGAAAGGCGAAGTATTTTGAAAGAAAAAAGAAAATTAGAGCATGATAAAATGTTAGAGGAGGGTCAAAAGGCTAAAGTAAAATGGTGCATGGAGGCAGATGAAAACTCAAAGTTTTTTCACGGCATCATAAATCAAAAGAGAAGACAACTATCGATTCGTGGTATAAAAAAAGATGGTGTGTAGATTGACAAACTGGAAGATATAAAAGAAGTTTTCAAATAATATTACAAGAAAAATTTAAACGAGTGGACGGGGTTAACGTTTGTTCTAGAAGTCAATTTTTTAAATCTTTAACGGGGGAAGAGTCGAGATTTTTGGAAACAGTGTTTACTTTTGAAGAAATAAAAGTGGCTGTGTGGTCGTGTGGTAGTCAGAAATCCCTGGGTCCAGATGGTTTTTCTTTCAGATTTGTTAAACGGTTCTGGGAATATATTAAAGATGACATCTGCAAGTTTGTTTCAGATTTTTTTCGGACAAGTAACATTTCTATTGGGTGCAACTCCTCCTTTTATCACCTTGATTCCTAAGTTGGCTAGTCCGTTGATTGTGGAGGATTTTAGGCCAATTAGTTTGATAAATTTACAATACAAAATTATTTCTAAACTATTGGCAAATAGGCTGGCTAAGGTGATCAATTCTGTCGTTAACACTGAACAATATGCATTTATTAAAGGAAGACAAATCCTGGATGGCCCTCTTATGGTTAATGAGATTGTGGACGATTATAATCAAAGGAAAGACAAGTTACTTTTGTTGAAACTTGACTTCGCTAAGGCATATGATTCAATTAATTGTGAATACTTATTTTCTACCATGTCTTTTCTTGGGTTTGGAGGTAAGTGGATGTCTTGGATTAGAGCTTGTTTGTATTCTGCTAGATCTTCTATTTTGATTAACGGAAGCCCGACTGAGGAATTTCAAATCAAGACGGGGCTTCGACAGGGAGATCCTCTTTCCCCGTTTTTATTTATCATTGCAATGGAAGGGTTACATGTGGCGATTGAAGATATTGTTCAAGCAGAGTTCTTTAAAGGGGCAAAGTGTAGGTTCCCGGACGGATCTTACACGGGATATCGCTATCTACGTAGGTGCGGAATCCCTGCGTAGGTAGTTACGAGCGTAGAATACGAATAACAATCACACGCGATACAAACGAACACGTTATGTAATATAACTTGAAACACGTCTATTACAGACTCTCGACACGTTCACTGAACTACTGAATTACACGTGAATATCCAAAACACTAACTAACTCTCGTAAACCCGTAGGTTACTTAAATACACGACAACTTCGCCTCAGGCGAAGTTGTCAGTAACTTCGCTCGTTGAACAAGTTCGCCTAGGCGAACTTGTCAACAACTTCGCTTGTTCAACAAGTTCGCCTAAGCGAACTTGTTGATAACATCGCTTACATACATAAACATAAACTTAAACATAATTACATTACAGACTCGATTACAAACGCTAGACTATGAACTACTGACATTTATGTACCAACAGACTCCCCCTTGGCAGTAGCTTCATATCTTGATCTTCAAAGCTTGTGTCTTGTAATCTCTCGTCTTCTCTCTTCATCTCTTCAAGCATGCACTCCCTGTCTAACACATACAGAAACCAACTTCTGGTACTTCTTAGCTTCCTCTTTCCAAGCAGGAATGTAGAAAATCTTTTTAGCATGTAGTACCTGCAAGTCAGCTTGAGACAGATTGACTAAGTGCATAGGATCATACACTCTCATGATCTCTTGCTCATCTTCATCCTCCATGACCGCTTCAGCAGTTTCACAATCCACGTACCACCACTTCAAGTCTTTCAAGACGTTCTTGGGCATCACCTTCATCGGCACTTCTTTTAAATGACGGACTGGTTTATACTTCATAACCATCCATGGTTTGCCGTCTGCCCTCATCCCTCTATCTTTGTCTTCTACTAACTTCCCTTTCTGAGGCTTCAGAAGTTCAAACTTTTTATCTTTAATGGCCTCCTTCCAAACAATTTTCCCAATTACTCTCGCCATGTTATCATCGCTTCTGTTTATCAGCCCCAGTCTTGCTAAGTCTTTCACCTCACACTCCGGTAAGGTATTCAGGGATCTTAACATCTTCTTGAAGTACTGAATGCCGTCGTAACGTTTGATCACAAATAGTTTCAACTCTTCATCGTACAAACAGCATATGATTCCCTTCTTTGGTTCTGCATACCCCTTTATATTATACGACTTTTTGAACATCGTCGGTACTGCTGGCTTCTTCGTCTTTACAAACCACTGAGCGCAGCCTTCCTTCCAGTTTGGCTGATCTTCCCACTCAGTGTTGTCAACTGCAGCATCTTCACATATAGTCGACTGTTCAACCACAGGGATCTCATGCTCTACATTTTCTTCAACAATCTCTCCTTCTTCTATCACCTTCTCAATCACAATTTCTGCACCAATCTTTTCGATCTCATCGATTGGCAGAACATCATCTTCATTTATCAACTCATCATCCTCTAACATATCGTCTATCTCTTTCAGCGCATCAATCATATCATCAACATCATCAACAGCATCCACATCATCACCAACCGCAACCACATCATCACCAGCTGCAGACTCCCCCTCAGCTGTGGAAGCCCCAAGAGCTATAGTAGTTCTTGGCAACTCACCACCTGCACCTTCCGGTGCATTGGGATCATCGTCTTGATCGTTTCTGCGCTTGGTCCTCAACTCATCTCCTCTACAGCTCATCTCCCCCTGAGATGCCAAGAACACCTTCAAGGCATCTATTACTTTCCCGTGCTCAGCCAGGAGGGATGCCTGCAGTTGATTTGCTTCCACTAGGCTTTGAATAGTCTTGGACTGCTCAGCTACAATCTGCTCTAGTGAAGCTATTCGTTCCGAGTCTGAAGTGGGCGTGTCCGCAGGTGGTACCGTACCCGATAACCCTGCACTAGTGGTGACCGTAGACTCGACAAATCGTGCTACTACCACCGATGGAGTAAGCGTTTGAGGTGGTAGAGACACAATTGCTGGAGTCGACGTCTGGACGGCCGTGATCGATGGAATGTCAGCCGACGATGTAGCCACTACGGGAACAACCGTAGCGCTTGTACTCGTTACCTGCACAGAGGTAGGAACAAAGGACATACCAGATAGGGCAGGTGGAGCAAAACGTACCAACCGTGAAGTCTCTCCAGCTCCTACACCCATACCTGTCGTTTCCCTTCGTGAACGCTTCCTCACCAGCTGCACAACTTCTTCTTCATCATCTTCCTCGTCGTCGTCGTCAACAGTTCTCTTTTGTTTCCCAACTGTTCTCTCATGCGTTACCATCATCCTTCTAGCCTCTTCCATCACATCATCAAAATCAGCCTGTGGACCCGAGACTTGAATATTCTCTTGAGGATCAACTCGGTCCATATCAAACATTCCTTGGCCTCCCAACATGGCATCAAGGTCAATCTCTGCAGCTGACACAGCAGCAGATACAGCAGGCGCAGCTGATACAGCCTGGGGTGCTGCCGCCTGTTGTGGTCTTGGGTCTCTGAACTCGTCCCCTGCCGCAAGGCACATACTCCGGGTTTATAAGGTACCCAAAGAGCGGAGTATGCCTGGGACGCAGCTCAGGCTTGCTTCGTGCGCTGGAAGTGCGACACTGTGCAAAGATACGTTTTGTCACACTTTCCACGTATCGAATAGGGCGTCGTTGAGGCAGCGTCGGAGCCACATGATTGAAAATCATCTGTAGGAATCGAGGATACATTGTAAACCGCTCACGCGCCACAGCCCTTCGTTGTCTATCGATCTCGTAAAAGATCATCTGGCTGAAAGAATATCGTTTATTATAAGTCAACGCAGTCATAGCAGACTGCATTGTTGCACCCATACCATCAGTGCCTGCCTTCCGTCCTGATATACATACGATCATGACGTGCATAAGGAAGCGCCACTGATCTAAAAGGAATCCCTTCCTCCGTTGAGTGTCCCCTAAGAGACCAGAATACCCCATCCTGAGGAACGCCCCATCACGGAATGGCGCAACAAACTCCGTTGGGTCATCCCTCGTCTCTTCACCAAACTGCAACGCCACCCGTATTTGTTCAGAAGAAAACTGAACAACTTGACCGTTTACGGTGGCTCGCATAACCGGGGGCTCAACCCGGCAATCGTACTCTACCGTCTCCCAAAAGTCTTCAATATTCGGTAGGGAAATAGGCAGGGTAGTGGTTATTGCATGATATATCCTTGAGCGCTGGAGAAAAGTAATTATCTCCCTATAGTCCTCCACGCCCTTTGCATCTGGGTCAAGTGTTATGAACTGGTTATAAGCTGGGAAGAACTGTCTGTGATCATCACCGTCATCACCTGCACCTCCTGCACCTCCAATAGCAGCCATATCTGCACTAAACGAACTAAGTTAGATAAACGTTCAAGTTGTACACAAGTTCGCTTGATTACCAGGAGCGAAGTTGTGATCAAACCTGTATAGGCGAAGTTAAAGGTGAGGCGAAGTTGGGAACAACTTCGCTTCATCTTTAAGTTCGTCTAATTAATTTTAAGTAAAATGGTCTAGGCGAAGTTAGTGATAACTTCGCCTCTTCACAACATCGCCTCAGGCGAAGATAAGGGTTAGGCGAAATTAAGCCTCAGGCGAAGTTGCGGATAACTTCGCCTCAGGCGAAATTAATCGTCAGGCGAAGTTGAGGATAACTTCGCCGAAACCTTAACTTCGCCTGAACTGAATCGGCGACTGTTAGGATTCTAACAGCCGGAATCCGATGATTCGGCAAAGTTTGACGATCCAGGAGGCTCTAACACATGATATTACGGATGGTTAGATGAAAAGATCGTCCATGAACACGTAACACAAGTTTGTAAATCTCGGTTTTGAAAGGTCACCGGACCGAGGTCACGAAACCGTTCAAAACGACCTATGAAAAGCATCACTGTCGTTGGATATACGGTTAATCGATAACACACACCTTGAATCTATGAACGAAACTGAGAAAAAAGGATCGAAATCGGAAACGAATCAAGTTCGCCGTAAAATATATATCTTCGCCGGAAAATTCTAATAAGTTCGCTTGAATATCTGATGAACAGTTTGACCCTTAAAATCCTTTATATAGAGGTTCTGTTATACAGGCGAAGTTACGGATAACTTCGCCTAGGCGAAGTTATTCACAACTTCGCCTGTTCAACAACATCGCCTAAAATTTCAAAATTTAACCCTTAAGATTTTAACAGTTGTCCTTTAAGAAATTAATAACATGATCAATTCTAAGTAACCAGTTAAGAAATCATAAAGCTATCTAAGTACAAAAACGTAAAAAATTTAAAGTTTAAGGGATCAAATTTCAGTCTCGATAGGGACTGCTACGTTTTAGAAAAGATCCGAACAGGAATCATACTAACTACGTGACTGTCACATAGATTCGTGTTTAGCTGTATTATGACATATAGAGACAGGTTGTAAGCAGGTAATATGCTTAAGATTTTTTTCATCGTTTCTGTGATACGAGTTAGGTTCAATTAATCCTTAAAATTTAAGTGGGCAACAACTCAGAAATATTGATGCCTCCTATCTATCCTCAAAGCGTATTTGGCTTTCCCCAAGTCACCCCGAATTGACTTCGACCCATAGTGTCTGATTAACTTGTAAGTATTCTTTGTCTGCTTCCCGTACTCATTCTTACTCCATGATTGAGAAGTCTCGATATCTTGAACTCTCGAATGTTACAATAACTTCATAAGTACTAAAATTTTTTTATTATTTTTTTTATTTTCCAAACTAACATACTTATAGACTTCAGAGTAATAAACAACTGCAAGTCCCGAATCTGGATCACTGCAGTGTCTTGAAACGCCTTCTTCACGGGAATCAGAACACTTACGGGCTCGTGTATGACTGGGTAATCACTTTTCTGCCTATCATTCGGAAAGATATACATGAAGACACGCAAAACTCTTAAAGAGTTTCCACATAAAATCAAGTAAAATTTAATTTGTATCACATTCACTTTTACGCACCATAAAAAGTTACCATGACATACAATGATTGTCCTAAAGCCTTTTAAGCCTAATAACGTCACTAGTTAAGCACACAAAGTTAGTATATCTATCATTTTCCATGGTTGGATCAATTTTCCGTTTAACATAGCTAACTAACTTCTTACGAAGTAACAGACTTGAAAAGTAATTTCATTTCCCAAAAAAAAAATTTTGACTTCAATCGCCCCGATCACGTCAAAGTCTTCAGGTAAACGACAATCCTGAAGATCCAATGGATCAACTGGACCGACCACATACAAGTATGTGTCCTTCTAACTAAGTATGAACGACTAATTTTCAGCGACAGAAAGAAAAACACATCATAACTGCCCCGGTCAATTTCAGTCATCTGGTTAATGGCGACCCTCATTCTCTACAAGTAGAAACGAGGACCAAAACATATCCGAGGATATGTCCATCAAACTGAGGTAACCGACTAATTTTAAGCAATAGTGACGTTTTTTTTTTTTTTTTTAAATAAACTCAAAAAAAACATGGTTACTCGGGATTGATCATCCCGTTTAGCTCAATTAGGTTTTGAAATCTGGATTTATCAAACGCTTTTGTAAATAAATCAGCGAAATTTTCTAGCGTATCGACCTTTTCGACCTTAATCAGTTTCTTCTCAGCACAATCCCGTATGAAATGATGACGAATGTCAATATGTTTAGTTTTACTATGTTTCACGGGATTGTTAATTACTGAGATGGCAGCAGTGTTATCAATTAAAATAGGAGTGAGTAAGAAATTCAGGCCATAGTCGCGCAATTGTTGCTGAATCCACAAAACCTGAGAGCAGCAGTTGGATGCTGCCATATATTCAGCTTCGCACGTTGAGATTGCGACTGATGTCTGTTTCTTGCACTGCCAGGAAACTAATCTTCCACCGAGAAACTGACATCCTCCTGTTGTCGACTTCCGACTCTGATTGCACCCTCCATAATCAGAATCTGTATAAGCAACCAGTTCCACGTCTCCTCCCTTCGGATACCACAACCCTAGCTTCGGCTTGCCTTTGAGATACCGCAAAATCCTCTTCACACCCTTCATGTGAGATTCCTTTGGGTTTGCCTGAAAACGAGCACAAAGACAAACAGCAAACATTATATCAGGCCTAGAAGCAGTCAAATACATCAAAGAACCTATTATAGCCCGATACTGAGTTGGGTCCACATCTGCGTCACCGTCTACTTCAGCTCCCAACTTGTGGTTGACGCAAATTGGAGTGTCAAATGGAGAACAGTCCTCCATCTTGAAGCGCTTGAGGACATCATGAACATATTTTGTTTGATGAATGAACATCCCATCCTTCTTTTGATCAACCTGCAATCCTAAAAAGAACGTTAGTTCACCCATAGCACTCATCTCAAATCTTTTCTTCATGACGGCCTCAAATTCCTGACACATGGAGACTCTTGATGCAGCAAATATGATGTCATCCACGTAGACTTGAACTAGCAGGAAGTCACTTCCATCTCTCTTCACAAACAGTGTGCTGTCAATCAAACCCCTTTCAAAACCATTCTCTAGCAAGTAGTCCGATAACGTTGAATACCAGGCACGAGGTGCCTGATGTAATCCATACAGCGCCTTGCTCAACTTGTATACATGATCAGGAAAGTCTGGGTCAGGAAAACCCGGAGGTTGCTCAACATACACAACCTCATCAACTTTCCCATTGAGAAACGCACTCTTCACGTCCAACTGAAACACTTTCATCTTCTTAAAAGCAGCAAACGCCAAAAACAATCTTATCGCTTCCAACCTGGCCACCGGAGCGAACACTTCATTATAATCTATCCCCTCTTGCTGATTAAATCCTTTAACGACCAGCCTCGCCTTGTTTCTTATAATAATCCCCTTTTCATCTCTCTTGCACTTAAACACCCATTTTGTGCCTATCGCATGCACATTCCTTGGTTTTTCAACAAAAGTCCAAACTTCCATCTTCTTAAATTGAGCCAACTCTTCTTGCATGGCCTCGACCCACGAGCTGTCCTTAAGAGCCATTTGATAATTTTTCGGTTCAATCTGGCTAATAAAGCATGAGTACAAACATTCGTTCATTATACCCGTTTCCTTAATGCTTGTATAAACACAGGTGTGCTCATTCAAGCTACTTCTGGTTTGTACATCGGAGGACACATCACCTATAACATTCTCCAAAGGGTGATCTATGTGAATTCTCGTGGTCGGAACAGCACCGACATGCAAATTATCTTCTAAGTTAGTAGAGAGCTCATCAATGGTTGTTTCTGGCTGAGAGTGAAATGGATTGATAAACTCTTCTTCAGGAGAGACAGCAGGGGAAGCGATAGAATTTGATGAGGAAGGTTGACAATCATCAAATAGCTGTCTATGTGCCAAACTTTCCTCCTCATCTAGAATCATCTTCGTAGCAACACGTTCTTCTTCTTCTGTACAAAACAAATCAGGTATGTTAAAAGACTTGAAGAGCCTATCATAGTCGAAAATCCCAGGAGGTCCGATGCTCGGTCTTGGCGATCTGTAACTCGTAATGTCGGTGTTACATACCACCTCAACCTTGCCGTTCGTTGTATTAAAGACACGCCTGTTGGGAGTCCCAACTTCATAGCCGACCAAGATTCCTTCAGCGGCTGCTTCACCAAACTTTGAATGTGCCTTTAAAATTGAACACGGGGACCCGAAAGCTTCAAGTCCACACAAATTGGGCTTTCTCCCATGCATAAGCTCGTAGCATGTTTTATTAAGTCTTTTTACCGTTAAAACTCTATTCAGTACATAGCAAGCTGTAGAAACAGCTTCAGCCTAGAACACCACCGGAAGCTTCGAATCAGCCAGCATAGTTCTGGCTCCTTCAATTAAAGTTCTATTCTTCCTTTCAGCCACTCCATTCTGTTGCGGAGTATACGGAGCGCTGAATTGGTGTTCAATCCCTCTTGACAGACAGAAGATCTCCATTTCAAAATTTTTAAACTCGGAACCATTGTCACTTCTGATGAACTTCACTCGTTTATCCATAATGTTCTCAACTTTGGTAATCAGATTCTTCACCATTTGAGCCGTTTCGTCCTTTGATTTCAGGAAGTATACCCACGAGTATCGTGAGTAGTCATCAGTGATCACCAAGCAATAAGTTGTACCACCTAGACTTCTTACATTCACAGGACCGAAGAGATCCATGTGAAGCAGCTCTAGTGTACTGGCAATTGAGTTTACTTTCTTGGTGAGATGAGACTTCTTGTGCTGCTTTCCCTTTTTGCACGCAAGACATTTGTCTTCAAAATTGAAACTTTTTAAGGGAACACCCAACACAAGCCCATATCTGACAATATGGTTCATCTTCCGAAGATGAATGTGCCCCATTCTCCTGTGCCACAGTTCAGATTCCGATTCGCTTGCTTTCGTCAAAAGGCACGATTCTTCCGTTGACATTTCAGTTGAACTTAAATCCATCATATACGTATTTCGATCACGTGGAGCCGTCATTACTATCCACTCCTCTGGTATTTGAAAACCAGGCTTCAACACAATCGTATCAGTCTTCGTGAAGTGTACGGTATAATCTTTATCACAAATCTGCGACACACTCAGCAGATTGTGCTTCAGTTCTTCAACAAAGTTCACATTTTCTAACGTCATCTTCCCGTTAGTTACCGTACCCCTTCCTGTTATTTTGCCACCACTCTCACCGGCAAAACTGACTCTTGCTCCTTGAACAGGTTTTAAATCTTGTAACAAATCCTTGTTACCAGTCATGTGCCGGGAACAGCCGCTGTCCACAACCCAAAGATTCTTGGACGCCCTGTTCAACTGTTCCTGCACAAACAAAAGAGATTATTAAAATTTGGGGACCCAAGACCTCTTGGTCTTGGGTCGATTAACCTTCTTAACAGAACTCACACACCTTGGCTGACCAAAGTTAGCATTAGAAAAATTTCCACGAGTCCTAACAGGATACCTCCTTGGAGACTGATGGTGAGGCCAACCAAACCGACGAACATTAAGAGAATCAAAAGAATTATAGCATTTGGTTTGGTTATTAGTAGTGTAAAAACGAGATGTGTTTCTTTGAAAACCTGAATTATCTCTCAAATTTGAATGGTTTTCATTTTTAACATTTAAGCGATTACCAAAAACCTTAGTCTCAGTTTTCGAGGGCCTCACCTCTCTGAAACGCTGCTTCAGAGGGCAATCAGCAACAAGGTGCCCTGTTTGATTACATCTAAAACAACACCTATATTCAGCTTTCTTTTCAGCAGATGTTTTAGATGTGGAGGCAGTATTACCAACCGTACATCTCACATAAGGTGGGACATATGGGTTGAGTGGAGTACTACTTTTAGTTGATTTAACTTTTTCTCCACTAGTGGGTAATACTTCCTTCTCTTTTGTCTTACCCGACTCGGATGACTTATCCGAATCAGATGAGACTGGACTTGAAATAGAAATTTTAACTTTTGAGACAGGCGAACTTGTTTCGCCTTTACTAACTTCCGATACTTTACCAGTTTCCTTAGCAGGACCTGTCTGATCAGCTACAAAATTAACAAATTCATGAACACTAGGATTGAAAGTATAATTATGGTTATAAGGTGGTGGAACCTCATGGTAACCAATTCCTCCCCTCTTAGGTGAGGAACCTTGATTACTAACGAGGTGATCAAGAATAGCAGAGGAATTCCGGAATTGCTCTAGTTTCCTATTTAGTTTCACCACTTTTACCTGGTGATCAGCAATCTGTTTTTCTTTCTCAGCGATTAACTTGGTTTTCTCTTCTAAAACCTCGTAGCTTAGATCGATCACATCAATTTTTTCAGCTAATTTTGTTTTTAAACTTTTAACGTCTTTTTCACAAGCTTTAATTTTTATTTTATAATTATTTTCTCTTGTCTTTGTGAAGTGATGATCTTCTTTCAAGGTTTTAAATTCGGCATCCAACTTAACATACTGATCAGTAATTGTAGCAAGCTGTTCAGACAAGTTCTCACATTTAGTACAGATAGGTTTAGTACATACCTCGGAGTTCCGGTCATCAGCCTTGAAAGCTTTTTCATTTTCAGCAGCTTTCATACATTCTTCAGCTGCAACCTTCGCCATGTGTGCCTGCTCAAAGAGTTCTCCAGAGAACATGTTCCAGTTGTATTCACCAGCATCAGACATCATGGCATTATTCCCATTGTTATTTCCACTTGGCTGTGTAGTCCTCCCCTGACTACGTTCTACACGTGCATTAGTGCACTCCTTTGCAAAGTGTCCATTTTGTTGACAATTGTAACACCTCACCCTTGACTTATCAAATCCTGGCTTTCCACCTACGAACTTTCTGCCAGTCTTCTTCATGAAACGCTTCACTCTTCTGACTATCATCGCCATCTGCCACTGCAGATCCATCTCCTCCAGATCATCAGGATCGATCTGGTCATAGTCTTCTTCCAAAGCAGCAGGGTCCACTATCTTCCCTTGTATGTAGTTCTCGTAAGAAGCAATAAAAGATGCATAGAGTGCAAACTGCTCTTCAGCAGATTTGACACTCATTGGCATCTTAGTGTAGTTATTGCTTGAAGCACTGGGAGAGAAACTACTCTTGGATGCTTGAGGTTTCGAAGCACTTGATCCTCCAGCAACAAAGCAAACATCACCGTTCATGTTTACTGACACATTTCCTTCATGAGAAGAGTTAGAACCTGACTCTCCTTTGGAGTAGTAAGCAGCAGATTCAGACTTCGAACTTGAGCCTGAGTTAACTTTGGCACCATACATACCAGGGTCTTGAACCTGATCCGTTGGTGTCTCTTTACGAACCATATTAAGCTCAAAGGTTCTGAGCTTGTTTACTGCTGTCTCCAAGTCATAATTGTGAAAGTCTTTGTCTTCCCTCATTAGAACAGTGTACATTTCCCACTTCGGTGGAAGAGCATCGAGAAGCTTCTCAACTATTTCCTCCTCTCTGTAAGCAATAGAATAGTTGTTCAGCTCTGTCATTAGATGATAATATCGGGTGATAATATCATCGAGCGATTCGTTCTTCAAATACTTGAAGACAGAGAACTGGGTCTTTAACAGCTTAATCTTCGAGGCACGAATACCCACGTTCCCTTCGAATCTATTCTCAAGAGCATCCCAAAGCTCTCGTGCAGAAGTGTACTTCCGGAATGTATGGAGAATCTCTTGAGGAAGAGCCATAGTAATTGCAGCATGGGCCTTGCTCTCGGCCTCATACATCTTCTTCTCTTCTTCCTCCATCTTGCTGTACTTCTTTATCACATCCCGACCTTCGTATTCCATTGTCGGTGGAATATATCCATCCTGGATGCACACCCACATCTTTGCATCCTGGTATTTAATATACTGAATGAACCTATCTTTCCACGCTACAAAGTCGGTTCCTTTCATCAACCTTGGGGCCTTAGTAGCCGACTCCGCTTCAACTTCCATTTTGACTAACTCTGAGATGTTAATCGGCGACATCTTCTCGAAAACACGAAAAACCTGATAAAAACAAAAATTCTTCCAAACAGTACTATAGGCGAAGTTAAGGATAACTTCGCTTAATTGTTAACTTCGCTGGAGAAACCTCAAATTCGCGTGACTTGGCGAAGTTGAGAATAACTTCGCTTAGGTAAGCGAACTTAGGAGATAAGCGAAGTTGAGGATAACTTCGCTTAGGCGAACTTATGAGGTAGGCGAAGTTGTGGTTAACTTCGCTCAACCTTATATCTTCGCCGAAACCCTACTTCCAGCGACGGCAACTTCGCCTGAAGAACAACAACTTCGCCCGAAGAACACTGAAAATATTCAGATCTGTTTTCGACGATTTAGCAGTTTCCGGTCGGTGTGACGGCTTGAATATGACTGTATAAGGTGAGTATACCACAATATCAACGAAAACACGTCCCGCGAATAGGTCAAACGAGACGTTTTCCACACCCGCGTGAAATCCCGAACCACACAATCGAGCCAATGCTCTGATACCAATTGTAGGTTCCCGGACGGATCTTACACGGGATATCGCTATCTACGTAGGTGCGGAATCCCTGCGTAGGTAGTTACGAGCGTAGAATACGAATAACAATCACACGCGATACAAACGAACACGTTATGTAATATAACTTGAAACACGTCTATTACAGACTCTCGACACGTTCACTGAACTACTGAATTACACGTGAATATCCAAAACACTAACTAACTCTCGTAAACCCGTAGGTTACTTAAATACACGACAACTTCGCCTCAGGCGAAGTTGTCAGTAACTTCGCTCGTTGAACAAGTTCGCCTAGGCGAACTTGTCAACAACTTCGCTTGTTCAACAAGTTCGCCTAAGCGAACTTGTTGATAACATCGCTTACATACATAAACATAAACTTAAACATAATTACATTACAGACTCGATTACAAACGCTAGACTATGAACTACTGACATTTATGTACCAACACAAAGATCGGGAGAGGTAATATGTATATTTCTCACCTTTTTTATGCTAATGATGTTATTGTGCTCGGAGAATGGTCATTGAGGAATATTAAAATATTGTTATGACTTTAAATTGCTTCTATTTGGCTTCTGGATTGAAGCTAAACATTCATAAATCTAATCTTTTTGGAGTGGGGGTGGCTCAAAAGGAAGTTAGGTTTTTTGCGAATATTGTTGGATGCAAACCAGAGAAAATTCCTTTTATGTATTTGGGTATTCCTGTGGGTGCGAAAACGGGAAATATTCAGAGTTGGAATGGGATTATTGACAAATTTAATAAAAAGCTTTCTAAGTGGAAAGCAAAACTTCTGTCCATAGGGGGAAGATCGACCCTTATTTCTTCTGTTCTTGGTTCGTTGGGTTACTTGTCGATGTTTTTGATGCCTACTGGAGTGAGGAAGAAATTTGAATATGTACGTGCTAGATTCTTGGGGGGGGGGGATGATGAGAGTCTGAAAATTCCTTGGGTTAGATGGGAGTTGGTTTTGGCCGACAAAGCTAAAGGTGGTTTGGGTATAGGCAGTTTGCAGAATCTTAACTTGGCGTTATTATATAAATGGAAGTGGAGGTTTGTTAATAATCCTAATTCTATGTGGGTGAAGGTTCTTAAGGCTATTTATGGGTCAAAACTAAATCAAGATGGCATGTCATTAGGTGATCAAAGGGAATGGGATTTGGTCTCGTATAGTGAATTCGATTAATAAACTAAATGATGAAGACTTAATTCCGGCTTCGGTTATAAGAAAAAAAGTAGGAAACAGAAGTGAGACTTTGTTTTAGAAAGATGTGTAGATTGGAGATTCTAGCTTATGCTCACGATTTCCTAAACTTTTTAATTTGGAGGTGAACAAAAATTGTTTAGTAAAAGAGAGATTGTTTAATTCAGTTTGGGTGTGGAACTGGAGAAGGCGTCCTAGGGGTGGGGTGGAGGACACTCAGCTCGAGGAGTTGCTATCTCTTCTAGATTTAGTTTCTTTGAGTGATTCGGATGATAAATGGATTTGGGACTTGGATTATGATGACACGTTCACGGTTAAAGGAGTCAGATCCTACTTAGATCGTTAGGAGCTGCCAGAGGATACCATTCCTACAAGATGGAATAAATTCGTGCCAAGGAAGGTTAACATCATGATTTGGCGCCTGCTTCTAGATCGTCTCTCGATTAGATTTAATTTAAGTCGTAAAGGTTCTGATATTCCTTCAATATTATGCCCAATTTGTTTGAATTCGGTGGAAGTTTTGGATCACATTTTTGGAGGGTGTCGCCTTGCTTCAAAGATTTGGAATGTTATCGGTCGCTGGTTGGAGGTGTCTCTTCCGGGTGATAAAGGGCGTAAAAGTATTTTACAATGGTTGGATTCTTCAGGATAGGTGAAAAAGAAAAAAGATGTTGTAGAGATGATTCTATTCGGCATGGTGGACTATTTGGAGAGCTCGGAATGAGATTATTTTCGGTCAACCCAATGATAACAAAGATACTCTATTTGATTTGATTGTTTCTGTTTCGTATTTGTGGTTATCTTCTCGTAATTGTAAGTTTTATTTGAACTGGGTAGCGTGGCTCAAAAACTCGTTACTTAGCATGTAATTTGTGTCTTGTCCCGGTTAGGTTTTCCTTTCCGGGTATAGTTTTTATTTCAAGCTTGCCTTTCAAAAAAAATAACATAAGAAAATTTTCGATGTTTTCTACATGCTTATAATAGTTTACATCAGCTTGAAATATTGATATAATATACTCAATAGGTTTTGACAAATAACCAACGAAAGACATATATAATAATATACTAGATGGGAGCCCGTGCGATGCAGTGGGAAACGCGTACTTTGGTAATCATATTACAAGTTTATGTGTGTTTATTGTTCGGTTTGAAACCGTGAAATCGTTTAAACCGGTCATTGGTTTGATTTCACGAGTGATTTTTTTTTTCTTTTACTTTTGGCCACCGATTTCAATTTTCAACGGGGTGGTTTTAGTTTTCGACGACACGGTTTGGCTCACGGTTTAATTTAAAAATCATCTAAACCAAACAGCAAACGCTCATACGTAAAATGTAATTTTTTTAACTGAAAAAACTATAGCAGTATGATACTCAAATTAAAGATAATAAAACGTTCGTTTTTATGGTGCAACGTTTTATAAAAAAGATTAATGTATAAAAACGTTATGACCGCTTCAAATTTTATGAGGGAAGTTGGGTTAAAAATGAAAATAAAAAGAGTATATAGATAAAAGATTAAGGGTAATAGTTGTAAATATTGTTTAAATTTAGATTAAATTTAAGGGGGCAAAATTGTAACTATGTTTAATGCACGTGAAACTTATCATTCAAAAGACTATGTTACCATTTTCAATATGATTTGTTGTATTGTAAGCTATGTATTAGATTTTGTAATTTATTTAAAAACAAACGTCTTAATTTGCTTATCTTTCACTCATCATATATAGTATAGGTTGTTGACTTTCAATTACTAAAGACTAACAATCATAAAATGAAAACATCACGGGGCGTAAGTTACGTGTCATTTTTGTGGATAGGGTAAAATCGTACTCGTTAGTTTTGTTGATTTATTTGGTTACGAGTTAAAGGACTGGATACAAATAAATTGATCAGTTTGAACGCATACCATGCATGTTTTGCCGTAGTTGATCTATTTTAAGTCCCTTTTGTGTGTGTGTTTTGGATTAGAAGTTAAAACTAAAGTTGGTTACTTAAAACGTTAAAACCAAAATGTTATATGAAGTTATATTGACGTTTTCAAAGATTTAAATGCAGTTTCTTTTTCTTCATGTTTTGAAGTCAAATCCAATGATTCGATTTTGAAAATTTACACAGAATTTACTAAAAGTCAATTTCCAATGATCCTTTTTGACATAGAATGGAAAGAAAAGCATTTATTTTGAATGATGTGAAATCCAATAGTTTATTGACTTTGAAAATTTTTCAGTTGAGAAATGTGAAACCATTCACCATTAGGTATGCAAAACATAGTTAATGTGTCATGTATGTAGTGGGCTTAAGAGCTTTAACTAGTTTATTCGTTAATTAAAACGCTGTGAGTTTATGATGGTGGAGAAAATAATAAAACAAAAAAGGTTTGATTGATTGTTGCTAGGGAGACCCAACGTATATCCGTTATCATGCTCGTTAATGGGTTGTTGCCTCCTCCATAAAGCCGCAGTGCTGTGTAGCCGGTGTTAAGGGGCTGCCGGCAGCGTGGGTCACTCTATTGAACAAAACAATTAAAAAAAAGAAAATCACGAATACAAGTATATTTTTTTTATTTATATTTAGGATTGCAGGGAACCATATATTTTAAAGTTCATGTAGTTTACTTTCTTTTAGTGAATTGACAGACTTTTTCTCTTAATACTGTATGAAAACCATAATAACCCTTTAATTTCTAAGTAAAATTCCCATGCGTAAGTAGATATGTCATTAAATATATGTTAAAATAAATATATTTTAGTTTTAATTTCCAACAAATACCGTAACCAATCTTAAGAAAATAGTAAAGCCCAATGTGAACTTGAAAGAATATTTTGAACATAATAACATAATAATATTATTTAGTTTATGAGTCTACAACTAGAAAATTAAGCATTTCATCAAATCAACACATTGAATAAGCATTCCTTCAGTCAAAGAGAGATTTGGAAATCTAATTACCAAGTCAATATGTGGATTTTTCTAATGCCTTCATCCATTTGTCATCATTGGGTGTTGAATCCTTCATTTTTGGGCCTGTAAGCATGTGCGTAAGCCCAGTAGTCATGGGCTCAATGCTGAGTTGTGCAAAATTAGTTATTGATGGGTCTTGAGTAGAGGTTGAGGTGCACAAATCGAGTATTAAAAAAAACCGGGTTCGGGTATGGAACCGGGTACGGGTATGATCGGGTATTGGAAAATCAGGTATTAGTAATAACCGGGTCTGGTTCGGGTCCGGGTATTGGCATGAAAAACCATACCCTATGTATCAGGTCCGGGTCGGGTATTGAACCGGGTTTTCAATACCCGGGTATTTGAATACCCTATTTTTGGGTATTAAAAAAACCAATTTTCTATAGCATTTTTCTGTTAAGGGGCCTACTTTGTTTTTTTTTAATTATAACTCCATTTTTTTGCATACAAACTTCAAAG
The DNA here is from genome assembly GCF_021521415.1 of Bidens hawaiensis. Classification (NCBI taxonomy): domain Eukaryota; kingdom Viridiplantae; phylum Streptophyta; class Magnoliopsida; order Asterales; family Asteraceae; genus Bidens; species Bidens hawaiensis. The sequence continues at coordinate 124,307 of NW_027505182.1, forward strand.
TTCATTCAAACATATGTAAATAATTAAACAGTGATATAAAAAAAACCATATATTTTATGTGTTTTAAATTGTTGTTTGATATATCTAAAGACGTTGCTCTAAAAAAAATATTTATATCAAATATGTGCTTCAAAAAAGATCCGTTGAAGAACGGCTATAGATATGTGGGTAGCCACACAACCATTGTCAAGTGTCACACAGACATATGTGCACAAACACTAATATCAGGTATGCAAAAAAAACCAGTTCGGGTATGCAAAAAACCCGGTTCGGGTATGCAAAAAACCCGGGTTTCGGGTATAACTAGAACCGGGTTTCGGGTATTATCGGGTTTATATCGGGTACGGGTTCGGGTTCGGGTTTCAGCATTGAAAGTCATACCCTATCCGTAGCCTACGGGTAGGGTCGGGTTCGGGTTCGGGTATAAAAAACTGGTTCCGGGTTTTTTTTTCGGGTCCGGTTCCGGGTTCGGGTTTTTTGTGCACCTCTAAGTAGAGGTGCACAGATCGGGTATTTTCAGAAACCTGAACCGGGTGAAAACCGGTTCCGGGTATGATCAATAAAAGTCAAAACCGGGTCGGGTAGGAACCGGTTTCAGGTATAGTCGGGTATTTGATCGGGTTTCTGGTTTTTTTCGGGTTTCTGGTTTTTTTCGGGTTTCGGGTAGGGTAGGGTCGGGTTTCGACCGGGTATTTCAGGTTGCAACTCCGTGGGTCCAAGTCGGTTCCGGTTTCGGGTACGGCTCCTTGGATAAATCATATGCCATGTCGTATCGCGGGTCAGGTACGGGTAGAAACCGGGTAGTTTGTGCACTTCTAGTCTTGAGCCCATGCATGTCATGGTCCGTTAAGTTATGCCGTATTTAGTAAGGGCCGCAATTCTTGACATTGCCAATTATAAAAAGTTTCATATGAGTCGAAGTAATTGATTGATTGTTTAAATGGTTATGAGCTCCCTAGTTATTAGTAACATTTTACACGAAACACGATTCGAACACGACACGACTTTAAATTGTTTCGATACGGCACAAATAAATATGCGCGTCGAGTATATTATCGGCACCCCAACATGCTGAGCCGACACGATTTTACCCCAAGTATGAAGTAATGAAACTTAGGTTTTTTGAAAAGGAAGTAAATAAATTAAATACCAAAACCCTGTTAAAATTGAGGTCCGTGCCTTTCTTCATTATATAGACAAATATTTGATAAAGATTTTTCTTAAAAAGTACAGTGATATTTAAAATTAACCGACGGATGTGAGAGGTACGAGTTCATATAGTGGGAGGTACGAGTTCATATAATGTCACATAAATTATGGATGAGAGCATATGTTCATAGCTAAACGTGTTTTAATGACAATAATTCTATGATGGAGAACCTAATGAGAAGTTTCTAGTCAAACAAACGAAAACAAGCATGTGAGCTACTCGTAACATATAATATTAGTCGGCACAAGTGAATAAGTGATTAGATGTTGCATATTTGTCAACTAAACAAGTTTTGCCTTTGAGCTGTTTTAAACCGTTTATAAGACACGAGATATGTAAATTCCTGTAAACTCTATTTTGCATAACTAAGGGCGTGCTCATTTCGCTGGAATGGAATGGAATTTGGATAGAATTGGAATTGATTTCATTTCTTAAGGTGTTTGTTTCGTTAGAATTAGAATCTTAATTCTATTTTGGTGTGCTCAGTTGACAAAGAAAAAGAATTGGAATTCAGTTCCTTCAAATTCATTTAAATAAAGGAATTCAAAATCCTTCCAAAATGTGAAGGAAATCGAGTAAATTCATTGGAGTCTTTGATCGGTCGACAACATGGTCGTGCTCGGGCCGACACTCTGATTCGTAGCGGTTTCAGGTCGGCGCTCCGGGTCATTTTGCGTTCGATTCGACGCCCCGGGTCAATTCGCGTTCGGTTCGACTCGCCTTTGGTTCGACGCTTTCGCTTTGGCTCAACGCTCCGCGTCAAAGCGTGCTCGGTTTGACGATCCGGGTTAGTTCGCGTTCGATTCCATGCTCCGCGCCAAAGTGTGTTAGGTTCAACTGTCGACCCAAATGCGACCCATGCCATCGACGTGAACACGATTTGAACATGCTACCGACCGTCGACTCGAACACGATCCCGGAACGTCCACCCAAATGCGACCCGACTCTTCGACCCAAAAGCATTCCAGAGCGTCATCCCAAACACATTCGGACTGTTGACCCTGAATGTGTTCTTGAACGCGACATGGAACTTAGACCCGGGCTGTCGACCTCGACCCGAACTTAAACCCGAACCGCAGACCCGAATGCGATACGAAACGTAGACCCGGACCGTAGACTCGGCCAGTCGACTCTAATGTGAGTGGAATGTTGACCTGAACCTGGCGGGGTTGGCTAGAGATGTGGTGGTAGATTCCAATTCATTTGTCAAACGAACACATCAAGAATGGAATTGGATTTCAATTGCTTCAAATTCCAATTACTATTGAAATGTTCAAATTCCAAATTAAATTCTTTCCAATTTCAAATCCTATGCAAATTACAATTACAATTACAATTACAATTCCATCCCATTATTTGAAATGAACACGACCTAAGTTAATTATCAAGGAATTAACAGGATGCCGAGGCGATATTTTTCTTTTAATTCCGTCCCGCTGACCCTTTCTGGCCCACGTGATCCATCAAGTTAACCCACTTTAAGCCCAGTTAAACTCAATTAGCTCAATTAATTGCTAGTTTATGAGCCCAACCTTTTGCTAGCTGGTGACCCAAGCAATGCCAGTTTGATTCTTCTGTCTCACTCTCCAGGCATCCAGCTCAACTCTGGTCAACTTTCTCTTAATTGATATTCATTTAACTAATTAATCACTAAACTACCCTTACTAAAAATTAAGGTGTCCGCTTCAAGTTGTCACAACACCAAAAGAAATGGTTTTGGGCAGGTCAACACATCCTGTTTTATAAAACAAGTTAATCCAAACACGACACATGTCATAAATGAATGAACACGAGCACGACTCGTTTAATAAACGGGATAACATATTAACCCGTTTAAGGATTTTAAAAAATCAATATTTAGATTTTAGAAGTGTTATTTAAAATGGATTAAAATTTAATGTTTGAAATTTTCTTAATATTCCGCCTAACTATTGATTATTAAAATTAAAGTTAACTTTTAATATAGAAATATTTATTGCCTCTTGATTCTTTAAACTTTATATGTTAGTTCTAACTTTTAACTGTATCTTCTTCCATCCTTCTCGTTTAACCTTATCTCAATCTAAATACATAAAACTAAGTTTGTTAATTGGAAACGGGAGATTAAGAAACAAAACACGATTAAAAGAACACCAATTACAATAATAATAAAATAAAAATTGTTCGTTGAGTTTGGGTAATTGATTGATTATTTTGTTACTAAGACATCAGTTATTTTTCATATTCATAAATGAATCTCCTTGACACCTTATTTCAATCTAAATATACAAAACAACAGTTGTTTTTTTTTCTATATTTTACATTTATTTTTAAGTCTATTATTATTTCACATTCTATATAAAATCATTCAATTTATAAATCTAGTCTAATAATTTTACACCCTTGTCGTAACACGGAGTTTTAATAATAGTTTTATGACATCATCAATGCACATATAACATAGTTAATGTTCAATAATATGTATATAAACCTAATCCTTTTTACTTAAGCGAACAAAAACTAAGGGCGGCAAAACAAACCCATTTGGGTTGTTTGGGTCAATTTGGATAACTTTTAAAATTGAGATGGGTCAGGATGGATCAAAAGAATTTTGCAAGAAGGTCAAGATGGGTTGGGAAAATGCTAGTGACTTTTGGTTATAGGTTAGAATGGGTTTGTTTATGAGTTAGAATGGACTAAAACAAGTTTTATCCAATTTTATTTCAAACAAAACCCACGGAACCGAATAGAAACCAAGAAATTGAAACCGAAATCGTTGAAACCGAACATATACCGAAACCGACCGAGATGAAAAAAAGCAAAACCGAAGCGAAAAAAACCGAAAAACCGAACCTAAACCGAGACAAAATCGAGTTTTTTTTTTTTTTTTTTATTTTTTTTATGAACGAGGAAGACGGGGGAAACGTTTTAGTATTTTACTTTTTGCGTTTTCGATTTATAAGTTGAGTTATTAGTTTTTTATTAATTTTTTTAAATATTTTTTTGAGGGGTTTTTGAACCCTTTGTATTTTAACCTTTACTTAGTTCAAGATAAAGGTTAACTTTACCCATCTTGACCCATATCCATCCTAAACCGAATGAAACCGAGAAATCGAAACCGAACAAAAACCGAAAACATTGAAACCGAATAGATACCAAAACGAAAAAAAAAACAAAAATGAACCGAAAAAAAACCGAGCCTGAACCGAGACAAAACCGAGTTTTTTTTTATGAATCAAGGACAACGGCGATGACATTTTAGTTATTTTACATTTTGCGTTATTGATTTATATTTTGAGTTATTAATTTTTTATTAAATTTTTTGAATATTTTTTTGAGGGGTTTTTGAAACTCTTTGCATTTTAACCTTTACTTGGGTCAAGATAGATTAACTTTACCCATACTCATCATAACCCTCTATTTTAAAAATCCATCCTGACCCATACCCATCCTGACCCAAACCCATCACCCAAATCCAACCCTAACCCACTCATATTGCCACCTCTAACAAAAACAATGGCTTGAATATAGAAAAAAACTAGATTTATTTCAAATGGGAAATAAGATGAAATAGAAAACGTAAATGAACGACGGCCGGATAGGGTGGCGGTGTCGGCATGCCACCCAATCTAGGGTTTTCCTCAAGTGACAGCTACAGTTTGGTTATTTGAGTGTGGCGCGGTGAAGACGGTATAGAGCTTAGGCAGGCTCTGATACCATGTAAAAAGGTAAAATACTTGATTGATTATTTTCTAATAACGAATTACAATAGATAGAGAAAAAAAATGCAAACCATAAAAACCTAAGATGGGCTAGTGAGCTCACACAGTCACACTCATAACAAACCTAAGATAAGTTCACACTAATAAAAATATAGTACAATACTTACCACTAAACCACCATGGGCCTCTCTCAAATGAATGGAATATCCAAATTAATGGATTATGGATGTTTAATAAATCCAACCACTTCATAACAATCCACACGTAGTGAAAAGTTTAGAACCAAGAATCATATTAAATCTTGAAATACACATTTGAAATTTCATTTTATACGCTCAATTACTACTATTTATCAGCTATAAATTATTGGGTTAAATGAAAAAAAAAACGACTCAAACAAATGCCCTTAGTAATAAAAAGGTGCCGCTTTAGGTTGCCACAACACGAAAAGAGCCAAGTTTTGAGTCGACACGTTTAGTGAATATATTAACACGAAAACGACCCATTTAATCAATGGGTTAGCATGTTACCCGTTCAAGGATTTAAATAAAGTCTATATTTAGACTTTAGAAGTGTTATTTAAAATGCGTTAGTATTTAAAGTTTGTTTTTTTAGTTTTTCGGCTACTGTTCGATTATTAAATTCAAAGTTAACCCTTTATATAGAACTATTTATATTATTAACTCTTAATTATGTGAACTTTATTTATATATTAGTTATAACTACCAACAAGGCGCTAGTTATTTATCATATTCTTAAATAAATCTTGAATGGGTTAGGGTTGAATATTTTCACCCATCAACCCGAAACTCATCAAATAGATACTCGTCAACCTTACCAGCCTGATACAATTGACACCACCAAATTGACCACCCTGCAATTGTCCCCACTTAACCCGTCAATAACGTTTTTGTGGGTTTTCTTTGATTTGAATATTCAAAAGTGAAGTCTTGGCAGCTAAGAAAAACAAAAGTAGCCATTGATTGTGATTGATAACAAAAAAAAGTTTGTGAGTGGTTTTGGTTTAGTTTCTTTTTTGTCTCCAATTTGACATTTCTACCTTTCTTTTCTCCTTACCACTACGACAACTCGTTGAGTAAACTCTCTATTTTTTAACCATTGATCATATACCGTGAAAAATGTATAATGAAGAAAATACAATATAAGATATAGGAAGTCCAACGAAAATTATATACAAAACAAGAATCCAACCAGAATGGTTCCTACTTCCTTCAATCTTGTCATTTGACTAAGACAATTTAATGATCACTAAAAGTCTAAACTTATAACGGCCCGTATAAACCTATCTGATTTGGCACCTCGTTGGTTCTGACCTGACCAGGATTATACATATTAGACAGCCTTAATCACAACGTTTCGAGATCTCCAATTAACTTCTCCCACTCATGTTCATTAGTTCTTGATTTCTTCCAGCAATATACCATTATACACCCTAATCCCAAAATCACCAAAACCAAAATGAGCATACTTATTCCTGAAAAAAAAAAACAAAAAATAAATCAAAATAATAACCAATACTTTAAAATCAATGACAAATACGTTGACTTTGACTTCAAAAGTCAACCAAAGTCAAGGTTTGTTTAGACCAATGTTTTTATAACCGGACCTGAAATCAAACTGGTCTGCTTGTCACACCGGTTTGTCTGGTCCGATTTTGAAAACATTCGTTGAGACTTTACCTCTAACTATGGCTTCAACACTAAACCCTCGCCTCTCTTCAGCAAAACCCATTACACCCACAGAATCCCAAGTCAAATCGAGCCCGAAGCTGTCATCTGACACGTAAGAACTATACGAAAACGGAATCAAGACGGTTTTTACAGCCTCACAAAAACCGGGAACATCTAAAGAAGACTCAACAACATATACATGGTGTTTATGATCACTCAAACACGGCACCGGCTCCAAAGAACCCGAAAGACCAATCGAGCAATTCCAGTACGTGTAGTTCTTAACCACATGATAATACCGAAAAGGCGCAATATCTAGATCAAGATTCAAGAACACTTCAAAAACACAGTCTTTCGGGTCGAATAAGGTGAGTTTCTTGGGATCATTAGAGATTGATTTCACACCCAATTCACCATAACCTTTGAATTTGATCATGGTTTGATTGTGTTTGCAGAATGAGTTGACTTTGAATGGGAATCGAATATGGGGTTTGTCATGATTGCATATACTGGAGGTGAATTTGCCATCAAGAAGTTGGATGAATGTGAATATGAAGAAGATGAACATGAAGAACTTGCAGGCTGCCATTAAAGTGTTAAGGTTTTGGGTGTGTGCTTGTGTTAATGGCTAATGGCAGATGGTTTCAAGTCTTTGTAGGTGACTAGGTGAGACAGAGTCAAGAAACAAACCAGGTACTACTTGTGATGCATGGAGTACAAGTGGTTGTATAATGAATTAATGATTCTAGAATCAACAAGTATAGTATACTTTGTGGGTTTGTTTAGTGTAATACTTAAAACATCATAAATAGAGGAAAAGAGTGTTATTTTCGATTAATTATAGTTGACCACTATTTAGAAAATTAAATAAAAGCCTTCTTGCATTAATTATAAATTTATAATGAAGTAGAAGCCGGCTATAGTCCCACAATTATTTGTTATGATAAATAATAATAATTTATTGAATAGATATCTTAGGTGAAGCGAGATAAGACTTTATACGTTCGTTTAACTAAAAAGTTCGTTGTTAAGTAGACATAAGGCTCTCACTAATCCCTTACCTTGTTAAAGCAATTGTGCCCTTCGGGCATCAAGCCCTCCTAAAATACCCTGTAACCTTGGTTGTAATGGTGGTTAAGAAATTGTTGGTGAGGAACTGAGGTGGGTGAGACACCATCCCGTAACACCTAGTCTTAACGTATACTATGTGTTACATGAAATGTGAAACGGACAAGTAGGTGCCACGTAAGTGTCCTAAAGTAATTGGACTTTCACATTTCGCATTCACGTGAGTGTGTTAGGCTATGTGCTATAAAAGGTGTGAGTTATGAGATTTGAAAAATGCAAATCGTGTCATGTAACTTATGTAAACCACCACATTAGCTAACAGGACTTTTCCATTTCACATTAAGTTGGATGTATTATGGTTATGGTGGGAGAAATGTGAATGTAGTAATGGGGGTGAGATGGAGATGCGTTATCTGTATAATAATTTTGTTTAAAAAAAAAGCATTGTTGGTACTCTTGCGCCTGTGAAACCAGTGGCACCACAAGCGGCAACATCCTTTCACTTTTGTTATGTTATGATGATTGACACCCACATTGTCAACAATTAAGATAATTGAAATGCCCGTGTCACGATTTGCTACGGGTCAATGAATTATTCACATTTGAAAGCCAAGCTCGTAACTTTGATTGGCAAGGAAATAAATACGTAAACACGACTTCAAATTTATCTACATCAGCTCGGTAAATATGATAAAAAAAATAGAATTATACATATACACACTTCTCCGTTATAAAGGAAATTTATGTACAGTGAAATTCATCATAAGTTTAATATTCGGTTAAATTCACACCACAATATTAATGCTTTATTTATCTATGATTTTTAATTAAGATCATATGCCTTATTTGATCAATGTAGCCATTGGTGACATGGCTGCTTATGCTAAAGCAAGAAGAATAAAGGCATTTCAAGGTTTATCTAAGGTGTTAGAATGAGTAGTCTGTCGGGCTAAGTGTGATTTTTGTAACACGAAATTAGTGGGTCCATAAATGAAAAACTGGAGCCGAATAAGAGTCGAATTGTTGTATCACATCATGGATGGAACTCCTCAACTAGCAAAAAGAGCTGCTAGAGATGTGTATGAGAGCATGGGGTTTTGTCCAATTGGTAAAACCTGTGCTAGTATGGTGATGCTCCCTGAGATCAAGGGTTTGAGCCACGCCGAAGACGAATTTGGTGTAATTTAATCATTAAAAAAATAAAATGTTGTATGAGTTTTATGATGTAGTACCTCATAAACAAAGGAGATGATCGTAATCAGAGAGTATGCTAGAAGAAGTAAACACAAGTTTCCCATGTTTGACACATCAGCTTCTCCACAAACACCCACCTCAGCATGTCGTATAAGATTTCAAATCTCAATAAAAAACCTTCAATTTTTCTACAACACGTAACTTTTACAAGTATCCACTCCACACTCAATATCATCACCTATATTTACAAATCACTTTTATAACAGTTTATATATATATATATTTAAATAAATTATTATTTTTTATTTTTTTTCATACACTAACTAAAATAATAGAAGTTCTAAAAGATAATAAAGAAATTCAATGAACTATATAAATTAAAAATTGCAATGAATTAAACCTAGGAGATATTTTCTCACAATGTCATCCCACTTTCTCAGCGGAACCCAATCATCCATGTCTCGATGTGGGTTTTGAGAATAATGGAAAATAAAAGATGTTGAGGCCCACATCACATCCTTCACAAGTCCTCCTAGTCAACGGACCTTGTCTATGGACTTGAAAGCCACACCCAGCCCAGAGTGTTTCTTCCTCTGACACATAGTGTGTGTTCTAGAGACGAAACCAATCCAACAATGAAATTAAAAGTAGAAATGTAGAAACTTTATACATCCTTCTAAACTTGTTAATGCCTTAATAGAAGATGGATAAATGTAACATTCGTTAATTTTTAAAATCGAAACTCAGTCCGTTTTAAACTTTCGATGTTGTCCGAATTTATATTTTGTCATTAAAATATTAAAGTCTATGTGTTTATGGTTTATAAAGTAGTATTATTGGCCCATATTAAAGTTTAAACAAATTTTGATCCCACTTTCTAATTAGAGGGACTAAACTCTGTTGTTTTCCTTGTTCTTAATCCATTTCTTTGACCATGATAATCATTACATTATACGTTTTATTTTCCAAATTATACCAATAATCAACCGCCAACTTTTTCAAATCTCACGAATTGTTTTTGCCATTAACCATAAGTGAGTCAGTTTGGTCGATTTACGCTATAAATAACCACAACAATCTGCTGTACAAGGAATCCACACTCCCTATTGCTCTCAATTTCACTCTATTCTAGCTATGTTTTCGTGAAGTAAGCTCTAGGCAAGCCGAACTCAAAATTCAAGCTTTCTCCTTTGATCCTATATCAATTTCGGTAATTGTTATGTGTTTTAGGCTCGGTTTATTATTTCTAACGTTAACACTCGGTCAATTTCAACTGTTATCAATTTTAAAGGACCCTATTCTAGGGTTTATATGAGGAATTGGGGCTTTTGCAATATAAGTATTTATAAAGTTTCAAATTGTTGTTCTAAAATAAAAAGGATGGCTGTTCCAACAGGTAGTTTGTATGTGTATATGGTTGATCCACCCCGGTTTGAGTCCCTCTATTCTAACTCAATTTTGTTTTTTATTTTATTTGATAAATCTTACTAGATATTTTACAAACCAACCTTAAGATATATACATATTTAATTAGTTAAAATCCTAATACACGTAACATTGAGTCATGCAAAATGTTTGCATCAGTTCCCCGAACTCGTTTACTTTCTCAATCATTTAAACTAATTTTGATTTAAAACTAATGCAATAACTCACTATAAATTAATAACATATTTTAAATAGGTAACTAATGTTTTAAAAAAACGAATAAGAGAGATTACTTTCCTCAACTAACGCAAATATAAATAAATTTCATCATTTCTTTTACCTAAAAAAAATTATAATATAAAATCTTTATTTTAAAGTCGAAAACCCAAATCCCATACTTGAGTATAAACCCTAAATTCCAACTTGTCGTGAATTGTCCTTTTTAACAAGAAGCTTTATTAATTTAAGCATATACGCATATTTTGGATAATTCGCCATGGTTCTCCCTCACATTCATCCAACCCGCTTAATCTTATTCAATTTAATTTCAAATTAAGGTGAGTTTACATACCTCATTTTCATCTTTTATATTTAGGGGGTAGCATGTATACCTTATTTACATTACTTATGTTTTTGACCGCATCTTTTCAAACACATTCCAATTTATGTTTATGTGTGATGATTGCATTTTTTGTTACCATGCTCTATGTGCTTAAGTGTTTATTTTATCTTTGATGGTTGGTATCTCATCCTCATCTAGCATGATCATACACTTACCTAAGTACGTTGATTTTGTATCAACAGGAACGGGTTCACATCTATTAAATTGTTTACATATTCATAAAATTTATAATGCTCACAATTTACATATGAATTATGATTTACCTATACACACACATATGTGTGTGTGTGTGTATATATATATATTTATATAGGAGAAGTATAGAATGAAAACTCTTTTGAGTTGAGAAAACCAGTGAAACCCTATGTAACATCGTTTTTTAAAAAAAATTATAAATATGTAATATATTTTGTTACATTTAATACAAAACATCGAAAAATTAAAAAAAAATTGTTACGTATTTTTTAAAGATTTTTTTAACTTTTAAACATAGTTTTCAGGAGAGAGAAAATGTAAACATTTTTTATTAACTTTAATCATGAAATACAAGTTTTAAACTTTAATTAAAAACATATGGTTGAAAATGAGTTACTAGAGTTTTCACAACTCAAGTGGTTTTTAATTTAACCTAACCCTCTCTCTCTCTCTCTCTCTCTCTCTCTCTCTCTATATATATATATATATATATATATATATATATATATATATGGGGGGTGAGTTATCATACAAAGTAAAAAATGGAACTAAACGTGCGAACTGAACAAAAACTGAAATTTTGGCGGTGGCATAATCGTAAATAACAGGACCTTGATTCTTCACGCTCCATAGATAAACATCGCTCGACGTCTTCATTAAATTTAATTGCTTCATCAAATTGTTTCCCAAATTCTATCAAAATCGCTTGTTATCTTCATCAAATTATTTTGATTTTAGAATCAGAATCGTTTGCCGTACACTTCAATTTGAGTTTTGGGATCGTTTAATTGAGCCCACGTAATGCAATAACCAGTCGATTAAAGATATTGAAGTTTTTAGGGTTTTTAAGAGAATGTTCAGATGTAGAAGACGATATGATAATTACTCTATTTATATAACTAGAGTAATTATGAACCCCCTTATTTCACAAATTACTCTACTTATAGATGTTATTACTCTACTTGTAATATATAATTACGCTACTTGAAAATAAAAATTGCTCTACTTGTAATTAAATTACACTACTTGTAACTGAAAATTACTACTTATAATAAAATTACATTACTTGTGATTGAAAATTACTCTACTTATAATATAAATTACACTACTCGAAATTGAAAATTACTCTAATTTTATGTTTACTCACAATACCAATTACATAATTACTCTACTTATGACAAAATTACTCTATTTACATGTTAGGTCATAACATACAATAATATAATTACTCTACTTAGGAAAATAATTACTCTAGTTATTATATGAAAACCTTTGAAGTGTAATACCCAGCAACATATCATACTCTGTTTTTTGAATTTTTGGTTCTTTTAAAATATCTCCGTTGAAAGCTTTAAATCATCAATTAATTCCATTTGCAAAAAGCTTTATTTGTTCAATTAGTTCAATTTACAAGCTTCAAATTGATGGATTAGTACAATTTGCAAGCATCAATTCGTCTCTGTTGTGAAATTTTGTTCATGAAATTGATTTTTTTAATTGATTGATTGATTATGTATTTACAATTGATCGATTGATTTGGTATTTCAAATGATCAATTAAGTGTTTTATAGTTAATTGATTGCTTTAAAAGTTTTAATTGTTTGATATGTTTGAAGCAGAAAGATGAAAGAGATGAAACTAGTTAATTACATAAAGGCCATCGCCATAAATTTGTGAAACCTTCAGTTCGCACGTTTTGTACAGTATTTTAGTTTGTATTTGATCCAAACCCTATATATATATATATATAACTAAACACTTATGTGTTCTCATCAACATTTGTGTTGACAAACTTTATTTTTATGCATGCTACAGGTACAAGTAGTTGATATTGTTTAAGATCGAAGATATTAGTTTTACTCTAGGATATTTACTTCAAAGTACAAAATTATGATGTATTTCTTCCGACTATTGAATTTGTCTACTTGTTTAATGTTAACGAAATTAAATAATTATTGTCGTTTTAATTAGTGTCTTTTAAGTTACTGCCCAATCAATACGTTACGCCTCAACATGTTCCGCCATCTTTGGTCGGGATGTGCACTTTCGCTTATATATCAAAACTAGATTTTCACCCAGCACGTTGTGCCGGGACAATTGGTAAAACTTTAACGTTGAAATCTGGGTGTTGGTAAAACCTGAGGGTTGGTAAAGCTCGAGCGTTACGCCGGTGAGTTGACGCGAATTTAGTTAGTATCATTTACGTTCTTTATGGTATAGATACCATTTGTAAAACTTTAGCATCCAAAAAAAATATATTCGTCAAAATTAACATTAAAAAAATAAATTAGTTAAAACGATATTTGTATGGTCGATAAACCCAGGCGATGATAAAACTCAAGCGTTCAGTCTCGGGCATTGAGGCAGTAACTGGACACGAATTCAGTCGATTTCGGCTACGTTTGTTACGGTACCAGAACTAATACACACACACACAAGGTTAGGTTAAAATAAAAACCCACTTGAGTTGTGAAAACTCTAGAAACCCATTCTAAACCACATGTTTTTAATTAAAATTTGAATCTTGTGATCCACAATTAAAGTTAATAGAAAATGTAAACATAAATATAACTTTTTCTCTCTCCTGAAAACTTATATAAAAAATAGTAAAAGTATGTTAAAAATAGCAAAACAATTTTTTTTTCATTTTTTGATATTTTGTATTAAATGTAACAACATATATTACATTTGCAAAAAAAAAAAACACGATGTTACCTAGGGTTTTCACAACTCAAATATGTTTTCATTCTATACTTCACATATACACACACACACATATATATATATATATATATATATATATATATATATAAATTAAGTGGACCAATGGGGTGGTGTCGATCGATAAACTCAGGCATTGGTCAAACCGAGCGTTGTCGGTCCCGGACGTTGAGTCTATGCGAATTTGGTCCGTTTTCGTCACGTATGCTATGATATCTGAATTAAACAAACAAAAAAGAAAACAAAATTGTCATTCGCTCAACTTCCGTTATGTTCGTTACGGTACCAGAACGGAAAAAAAATGTTATGGCAAGTAAGGTGCCGCCAAGCGGCCCAATGGCGGCTTAGCGATACCAAATTTTACATTTATATATATTAGATAATTTCAAACTTACAAATAAAAAATATATATATGTGAAACTAAACAAAGTAGAATTGCTGAAACATTCGGATCTGTACTTTTGATTAATAATGCCGAGAATTCATAATATCCAAAGAACATGTGTGTAAAAAAGGCATTTATGCCCTCTTAAATAAAACAATAACAGACCTATATATTTTTGTTAGTTTATTTTTTATTAATGAAAGAACAAGTTTTTCAAATTTAGAAAATTTGAACGATCTTCTTTCACAATTCTGATGTGCAGAGAATTTATAGCATGCTTCCTTCATTTATATCTTAGATGTCCAACTTGTATAATAGAAAACTATATATAACCACCAAAATGGATAACAAAAACTTGGGCATCTTCCTCCTCATAACAACAACAATGGCTCAAGCCACAAGGGCTCGAGTAAGCAATGATCTTCAACTAGAACAAGATAAAGCTTCCTTATATAAAAGCAGGTCTGAAGCAAGTGATGCATTCGGTCGGAGAAAAAAAAGGATGGACCGTGGGTGTTGATTACAAAGCTTGGGCGGCTTCGAGAAAATTCGGAGCTTATGACAGATTGTGTATATATTTTATCATCCTTTATTTTACATGATTAATTTGTTGGTTTTTGATACATATTTGTGTAGGCTTTTACGTCTTCAAGCTAGTAAGCTAACTAATTAAATTATGTTGTCATTGTAGATTTCGGATTCGATTCAAAAAATCATAATTTATACAAAATAAATGCGAAGCAGTTTGAAGAATGTTCAACAGCCGATGCTATTCAGTCTTTTCCATCAAGTAGTGGACAAATGTCTTTATATATAGGCACTATAGGAGATCATTATTATATTAGTGGCGTTGGAGATGATTGTAACAAAGGCATGAAGTTACACATTACGGCCAAGGAAAAATAAAACTCGAGTAGTTATATATTTAAACTATTGGTTTTAGCTTTTTGTAATATATGCCAAAATTTCGTCCCAAATGTTAACTTTTTAAAGTTGAAGGACCAAAGTGTGAAACCTGACATAAAAAGCGGATGTGGATATAAAGTATGACCGTTTTCAAAATATAAATAAAAATATTTTAGTATATGTTCGAAATATTATTTCACGAGTGTTTAGCAGAAGAAACAATCATCTTGAGTCATGAGATATACAAACAAATAGATTGATGTTTAAGAACTAGAGCTAAATAAATAAATTGCATGTATGCATATTAAAATAATTCACAAACAAGATATTGTTGTATATAAGAATTTAAAGAAAAAACAATGAATAAATAAATAAAATAATAATAGTAACAATAAAATAAAATAAAGATATTTTGATGATAGTTAATCGTGTAACATAAAAAATTAATATATAAAATATATGGAGAAAATTCTGAAAATAGAATTTCTTTGGAGAGAGAGTATGAAAATAGGCCTTGTAATTTTCAAGTTTCAAAAACAATCCATCCAAAATCATCGACGACGTGACATAAGAAATCCCGCCGATAGATTTCGTTGACCGATGAAATACTGACAAATGTATATTACCTCACTTACCCCGTGGCTTTGTCTTCAAATCAATCGGCCCAGAGAGCTTTTGTTTGAAAATCATCTCATCTAAAACCATCTCCTACCTGAACTTTGATTTTGTTTTCATCTCTTATGTGAGATTTAAAAAAAAAGTCGAAATTTGTGTTTTTTTGAAATTCATCTGGTCAGATGAATTTCAAATGCATTTCGTCTTCGGAGATGATTTTCGTAAAAACATGCAACTAGGTCCGATTATTTATATTTTTTCTCTATTCTTTTATCAATTCCTCTTGATTACTTGCACGGCTCATAATCTCTAAGATTTTGGCTTGGTTACTTTCAATTAGTACAATGAAATTTAAGAGAGGTGCTTCGATTAAAGTGGTTGATATGGGTCATGGTTTCCTGGGTTCGTGTTATGATGGAACCATAATCTTACGGGTTGGGAAAAAGGTGTACATCGTGGTTTCCGTACCATGCTTGAAGTTGATCATTCCGGGTTCTTAAGAGAGCTTGTGAAGGCCGATAAAATAAGGCCAAAACCTGTTGATGTTTTTGTTACTGGCTTTGATCTCGGTGAGAAAGTGGATGTTTTTGCAAACGATGATTGGCGGGTTGGTCGCATTGCTAGCAAAATTGGAGAAACCGAGTATCCGGTCCATTTTGACAGCACCAATGAGGATATCATTTACTCGTTTACTAACATTCGCCTTCATCAGGACTGGGATGCTGTTAATGAGGTTTGCGTGTATACCCGTAACTGAACAATGTTTGAAGTAGTTGAAGTTTGTGTAGTTTATGTTGTAATGAAGGTTGTTTTTTTATGGTTCCATGGTTGAAGTACATGTTTATGGTTAAATGTTAGTTTTAACACTAAGTTTTCAACTTTCAAATTAGTGTTTCAGTAATATTATTATATGTTTTATAATGTAGTTAGTGTTTGATTTATTAAGTGCTAACACGATTATCCAAACACAACAACAGAAAATAATTGCATTAAACTACAATTTTACATTAAACCAAATGAAAATTACAATTTTAAAGTTTTCCATTAGTTGATTTCCATGTAATCAACACTCTTCTGATCTTTTCCTTAGCTGTTTTTGGATCCACTTCTGTTTTCTTTCCAACTTGATTTTCATTGATCTTCAAGCCTCTAAATGCTTCCTCCTAAGCTGCATCGATGCCAAAATCATCACCATCCCAGATGGCAAAGGGATCATTTGTAGTTTCTATGTTTTCGAGTGGGGGCAAATGTAACACCCCGACCGATGGCGGATTATACATCGGGGCGCTACGAATTGTTTCATTACTCGTGACACTATTTGGGTGTCAATATTTAATAAATACATTTCATTACGCATGCGCATAACACACCATAAAGTAACATAAATCACATATCATAACTCATAATATTCAAATACATAAATTTGTCTTGTTATATTTTAAACTAGGTCCAAAGTAAAAGAAAACATCCTACGTGTCCTCGAGTTTCCAAAAGCAGCTACAGCAAACCTGAACATGTGTTAAAATAAAACGTCAACACTTGCGTGTCGGTGAGAAATCAAGTTTAATAGATATAAATAGATAATAACAAAGCACTGCGCGCAACATGTGTATAACTGGTGTTCAACATAGTGTGTAAACAGATTGTGATCAAGCCTAAATAGATCATAGCTCATAGTTCATAGCGTGCTCCAAATCGAGCAAAAACAAATAATCATTCGTGTATGTGCAAACAAACCAAGAAAATCGTAACAATAGGTCTCCCGTGTTTATCTAATGGATCCATGAAAACTTCGGAATAGGCCGATCAAAGCGGTTAATGATCAACACATACAAATATACAACACTAGTAAACGTCCATAACACATGGGTTTTGCGCACATAATTTCATAAACAAGTTTAAGACTCAAGTTGTACGAACACATGAACATCCCAAAACGTTAAAAATAAAAGGGGATTAGGTACGAGATTACTCACTTGTAAAAGGGGCGTTGAAAGATAATGCAAGAACCAACTTTTAAACAAACGAAAGTTAACCTATAAATAAGAGGTTATTGGTTTAACGATTGGTTTTTATGTCTTGAATATATGTAAGTCACTTAAACAAATAATTTAAAAAAAAAATTATATATTATATATTTACCGAGATTTCTGGGCAGAAAAGAAGAAAAGACGGATTGCAAAGAGGGGAGTGGAGGCGTCGCTGAGGATCTTCGGCTGAGAGTAAGGGAGAAAGATTTTGGGGAGTGTTTAAGTGTTTGAGTGTAGTGTTTAATTATCCAAGAAATTAGTTTTATTTATAGGAAAACCCTAGGGAACACATCCCTTGAATTGGGGAAAAAGATCTTATCAAATCAAAGCAAAAGATATCAAAAGCAAAAGATATGGTGGCAGCTGCAGGGGATGGGGAAGGCTGACAGGTTACTGTTCATAGCATGGGAGGGGTCAGTCAAAGTACTGTTCAAGACATGGAAAAGAAGATTTTAAAAGATTATGCCAGTTACTTTTTCTAACAACCAAGAGGGTTGGTAAGCAAGCTGCGCCGAAAGTGACTTTTCGGACAGATGTCAGATCTGGCCTACTGTGCCCATACCTTGGCAGGTATAGCACAGAAGATAAGATATTTCAAAAGCATACAGGCTGGCTTAAACTGGAGAAAAGACTTAAGTGTCTAGCACGAGAAGGCTTGAGTGCGCGAGGGCGAAGGCAGACAGAACAATCCTTATCGCGCCGCGGGAAGAACTACAATCCTTTGCGCGCCGCGGGAAGAACTACAATCCTTTGCGCGCCGCGGGAAGAACTACAATCCTTTGCGCGCCGCGGGAAGAACTACAATCCTTAGCGCGCCGCGGGAAGAACTACAATCCTTTGCGCGCCGCGGGAACAGTTCGCCTCGCGTATCGCAGGAACAGCTGGTCTTCACGCAGGCTTCCTTGTAAGGAGTCTGGCGCGTGGAGCTGCGCAGACATCCTTAGGCGGGAAGAACCAAAGGACAAGCAAAGAGTTAAGAGAAAAAGGGGCGGGACGGCGGAAAGGAATTATTATTATTATTATCATTATTATTATTATTATATATATATTTGATAAATTTATAAAGATTATAATCAAATTTTAAATCTTAAAATCGGATCCGAAAACGGGTACCTGGGTCGGGTCGGATTTGGGCAGATGTCACAGTCTCCCCTACTTTAAGAAATTTCGTCCCGAAATTTATCTCGAAGTAGGATGCGCAGAGAAAAGGTGCGGGACAAGCAAACTTAGTTCGTGAAAGCGCGTAGCGTACTCGTGCGCTTCGCCACTGTACTGTTTCAAGTTCCAAAATTCCTCCTCAAGGCGCTTTACTTCGTTGGGAGGGCAGAATTCTCGAGTCAAAAGATCCTTGAATTCCTCCCAGAGCATGCTAGAAGCAGCCTCCGCGCCACGCGCGTGAGCTACTCCGTTCCACCATGTAAGCGCCCTTGATTCCAGGACACTTGAGGCGTATAAGGTTCGTCGGTCTGGAGGGCAATGGGTATGGAGGAAGGTGTTCTCAATTTTCTCGAGCCATTGGAGCATTACGGTGGCTCCTTCGAGCCCTGTGAATTTCGGAGGGTTACCCGCATTAAAGGACTTAATATTGTATCCGGGGGGGTTGGTATTATTTTGATTTAAGGCTTGGGCTATTACGGCGGCCATTTCCTGGGAACGACGCTGCATACGTCTGCGCGAGGCTTCTCTCCTCTGATGACGGCGAGATGATAGCGGAGGCATTCTATAAAAGTTTTTTGTTAATATCTTGGTATGGGAAATCGTTTTAGCGCAAAGTATATCATTGTAAAGCTTGTTTCGCGGAGTTAAATGCTATCAAATTTTGAAGTAAAATATGAATTTAAATGCAAACTTAATACAGGTAATGAATTCGAATTGAAAATCGACAATTCATGCATCACCATGACTTTTCAAATCTTCAATTTAAAATATACGAGTAAATGAGTATTGGAGGTTGACAATTCATGTATCACCATGACTTTTCAAATCTTCAATTTAAAATATACGAGTAAATGAGTATTGGAGGTTGACAATTCATGTATCACCATGACTTTTCAAATCTTCAATTTAAAATATACGAGTAAATGAGTATTGGAGGTTGACAATTCATGTATCACCATGACTTTTCAAATCTTCAATTTTAGAACATAAAGTTAATGGGGATTGAAAATCAACTATTCATGTATCACCATGACTTTTCGGATTTTCAATGTTAAGTCCCAACAACAAACGAATATGTAAGTAAAGAAACGAATTGAAATTTATCAATAAAAATCGAAAGATCGCGGATAAAACATGAAATCATGTGCTGCGTATGCGCAAGCATATTTTATAAATATCGAGTAATTAACAATTAGCGCGCAATCATGAGATTTTTCTCATGCGCGAGAAGGGACTCTTAGGTATTCTAGGTCGTTACGTCTAACCACCTAATCCTAAAGTCACGGAGCTCTGATACCAATCTGTAACACCCCGACCGATGGCGGATTATACATCGGGGCGCTACGAATTGTTTCATTACTCGTGACACTATTTGGGTGTCAATATTTAATAAATACATTTCATTGCGCATGCGCATAACACACCATAAAGTAACATAAATCACATATCATAACTCATAATATTCAAATACATAAATTTGTCTTGTTATATTTTAAACTAGGTCCAAAGTAAAAGAAAACATCCTACGTGTCCTCGAGTTTCCAAAAGCAGCTACAGCAAACCTGAACATGTGTTAAAATAAAACGTCAACACTTGCGTGTCGGTGAGAAATCAAGTTTAATAGATATAAATAGATAATAACAAAGCACTGCGCGCAACATGTGTATAACTGGTGTTCAACATAGTGTGTAAACAGATTGTGATCAAGCCTAAATAGATCATAGCTCATAGTTCATAGCGTGCTCCAAATCGAGCAAAAACAAATAATCATTCGTGTATGTGCAAACAAACCAAGAAAATCGTAACAATAGGTCTCCCGTGTTTATCTAATGGATCCATGAAAACTTCGGAATAGGCCGATCAAAGCGGTTAATGATCAACACATACAAATATACAACACTAGTAAACGTCCATAACACATGGGTTTTGCGCACATAATTTCATAAACAAGTTTAAGACTCAAGTTGTACGAACACATGAACATCCCAAAACGTTAAAAATAAAAGGGGATTAGGTACGAGATTACTCACTTGTAAAAGGGGCGTTGAAAGATAATGCAAGAACCAACTTTTAAACAAACGAAAGTTAACCTATAAATAAGAGGTTATTGGTTTAACGATTGGTTTTTATGTCTTGAATATATGTAAGTCACTTAAACAAATAATTTAAAAAAAAAATTATATATTATATATTTACCGAGATTTCTGGGCAGAAAAGAAGAGAAGACGGATTGCAAAGAGGGGAGTGGAGGCGTCGCTGAGGATCTTCGGCTGAGAGTAAGGGAGAAAGATTTTGGGGAGTGTTTAAGTGTTTGAGTGTAGTGTTTAATTATCCAAGAAATTAGTTTTATTTATAGGAAAACCCTAGGGAACACATCCCTTGAATTGGGGAAAAAGATCTTATCAAATCAAAGCAAAAGATATCAAAAGCAAAAGATATGGTGGCAGCTGCAGGGGATGGGGAAGGCTGACAGGTTACTGTTCATAGCATGGGAGGGGTCAGTCAAAGTACTGTTCAAGACATAGAAAAGAAGATTTTAAAAGATTATGCCAGTTACTTTTTCTAACAACCAAGAGGGTTGGTAAGCAAGCTGCGCCGAAAGTGACTTTTCGGACAGATGTCAGATCTGGCCTACTGTGCCCATACCTTGGCAGGTATAGCACAGAAGATAAGATATTTCAAAAGCATACAGGCTGGCTTAAACTGGAGAAAAGACTTAAGTGTCTAGCGCGAGAAGGCTTGAGTGCGCGAGGGCGAAGGCAGACAGAACAATCCTTAGCGCGCCGCGGGAAGAACTACAATCCTTAGCGCGCCGCGGGAAGAACTACAATCCTTTGCGCGCCGCGGGAAGAACTACAATCCTTAGCGCGCCGCGGGAAGAACTACAATCCTTAGCGCGCCGCGGGAAGAACTACAATCCTTTGCGCGCCGCGGGAACAGTTCGCCTCGCGTATCGCAGGAACAGCTGGTCTTCACGCAGGCTTCCTTGTAAGGAGTCTGGCGCGTGGAGCTGCGCAGACATCCTTAGGCGGGAAGAACCAAAGGACAAGCAAAGAGTTAAGAGAAAAAGGGGCGGGACGGCGGAAAGGAATTATTATTATTATCATTATTATTATTATATATATATTTGATAAATTTATAAAGATTATAATCAAATTTTAAATCTTAAAATCGGATCCGAAAACGGGTACCTGGGTCGGGTCGGATTTGGGCAGATGTCACAGCAAATCATTCTTTTCTTCGACGTGCATTTCATCGAAAATGTGTATGAAGGTTTCAATGTTGTCAAACTTGTCAATATCAGGGAGGCGTGTTTCCGGATCGTTGAAGATCGGTTTTGCCCTAGCTTAGTAATTTAGTGGGTTAAAGGCTAAATGATGTATTTATTTTTAATTGGTGGGACAAGTTTGGCTCATGCATTGGCTGCCCGATAATTTATGGGAACATCCAAGTCAAACTCTAAAGCCAGTGTGGGCCCAGTTAAGACAACATAGTCAGGCCAGAGTGGAGCATCAGAGCTCTCAAAATTTGAAAAGTACGGTATCCTGGATACAAGAAAGTCGCCGTTTTAAAAAATTGTTAACAAAGAAAGTATAATTGCTGAAACATTTGGGCGTACACTTTTGACTAATGATGCCGAAAATTCATAATATCCAAAGAACATGTATGTGAAAAAGGCATTTATGCCCTCTTAAACAACACAATAATAGACCTATATTTTTGTTAGTTTAATTTAGTAACGAAAGGACAAGTTTCCCAAATTTAGAAATTTTGAACATCTTCTATCACAATTCTAATGGCGCAGAGAGTATTTAGCATGCTTCCTTCTTCTATATCTAAGATGTCCAACTTGTACAATAGAAAGAAAATATATATATAACCAACAAAATGGATAACTTGGGCATTTTCATCCTCAAAGCAACAACAATGGCTGAAGCCACATGGGCTCGATTAAGTAATGATCTTCTACTAGAGCAAGATAAAATTTCCCTAGAAGCAGGTCCTGAGCAAGTGGTGCATGCGGTCGGAGAAAATAAAGGATGGGACGTGGGTGTTGATTACAAAGCTTGGGCGGCTTCAAGGGACATCCGGATTGGAGATAAATTATTTATATTTTATATTATGTGCATGATTTGTTGGTTTTATATATATATTTGTGTAGGATTTTATGACTTCTGGCAAAAAAGAAAGCTAACTAACTAATTAATATATGTTGTGGTTGTAGATTTCAGATACGATAATACAAAACATAATATATACGTTGTGGAACCCAATCAGTTTGAAGAATGTTCTACAGTTGACCCTATAGCATCTTATGTACCAGGTTGTGGAAGTTTGTCTTTTATTATGACCGATCCAGGAGAACAACTGTATATCAGTGGTGTTGGAAACGATTGTCAGAATGGCATGAAGTTACAAATTAGAGTTAAAGATAAAAAAGCCACGAAATTATGTATATGCCACTTTTTTATTGTATATTTTAATAATTGTTTTCATAATGTAAGCCTAGAATTTTCTGACAACTATATAGCTTTTATCTAATATATATTTGCATAATAATTTTATATGAAGTTGAAGTAATTACAAAAATAACTAGATAATATGCATTTTCAGTTTTCATATTGAAGATACGTGGATCGACTCACTCGTAGACGATCTACTTTCCTCGGGTGTGATTATGATTCTTCACCGATGGTTTTTCTGGATCTGGGTTCTTCCACCTACAAAATGAACAGCACCGTTAACTTACCCCTCAGAAAGGGACAGAGGGGTCCTCTTTGGGGTAACCCTCCGGTGTGAGAATAAGTATCTGTAGGAGAAGATAATGTTGTGAGAGTAGGGAAATCTGGAGAGTATTGCTTAATAGCTGAATACTCTGTAGATTTCTGTGATTGAGAAAGTAACTGACTCTGACTGTCTGTGAGTGAATGTAATTGAATATGCTTGAATGTGAATGAATGTCCCCTGTAACTGTGTAAGTTATGATGTATTTATAGTGCTAGGGTTTCCACTGATTGGGCTCAGCCTTGTTGGCCTCCTCCAATTGCTCTGCGCCACGTGTCCTCTGGGACACCTGGTGCTTTCTCATTGGTTGTAATCACGTGGTAGCACATGTGTCATGCTGAGTTGTCCACCTTTCATTTGGCAGCTGTCAACATCAGCATATTCTTATTCCTTAAAAAGATACCTTCTGGAAGGTTGTCTGACGTGCACAATCAAGGTTGCCCTAATCCTGATTTGGATAAGGACGAGGTTGATTATGTGCATGTGATATGCGCCTATCCTGAGGATGCGCAAGGTCTTCTCTTTATTCTCACGCGCAGATGTTTCATGCGCAGATGTGATATGCACGAGCATGTGATATGCGCCACGCGCGGATGCGCCACGCGCATATGTGATATGCGTGAGCATATGTGATGCGTGAGCATCTGTGGTGCCTGGGCATATGATGCCTGAGCATGTGTGATATGCGTGAGCATCTGTGGTACCTGGGCATATGATGCGTGAGCATATGTGATGCGTGAGCATCTGTGGTGCCTGGGCATATGATGCGTGAGCATATGTGATGCGTGAGCATCTGTGGTGCCTGGGCATATGATGCCTGAGCATATGTGATATGCGCCATGCGCATAGGTTTTGGCTTTGTGCCTTCATAATGTCTTGATTTCAAGTCACTTGTCTGTATCTTTGTGGGTTGACCCGCCTCGCTCGTTGTTAAGGCGGGTACATACCTCTTCAAGCCCCCCCAGTCTAATGTGTGTCTTGTCTCGCGCGAGCGAGGCAAGATAGATGTTAGACTTAACAATTTGCTCTGTAGTAGGGGTTTTGTCTTTTTCTTCTTATTACTCGTCATTGCGCGAAGATCTATCCTCTTGGTTGAAAACGAAACGTCTCTGAACGTGGTTGGTTGTTGCTGACATGGGTCAGTGATGGAGACGTGTCAGACCTTTCGTGTGCTCGAGGTGCTACAGTTGCCTTTCGTGTCCCCTCCCAGTGTCAGGAACACGTGTCGCGCTCGCATTGGTCATTCCTGCGAGTGGTGGCGCGTGAACTCTGGCAACAGCTGTATTTTTCCTTTCGTGTCCCCTCACCCAGTTGTCAGGGACACGTGTCGCGCTCGCGTTGGCTTAGACCTGCGAGTGGGGGCGCGTGAAGTCCGATCAGCACCCAACTTTCTCTCTCCTGGGCCTATAAAAGCCAGCCCTTAGAGTTCTTTTATCCTTCATCTTGTGTATTTTTCAGAGCTTTTTTCTTTCTGTCTTTGTCTTCCGATTATCTTTGTTCTGCTTCCAAATACCTGTGATTCAGAAACAACCCTCGTTCGTTGTCAAAGTTGTATGTCTGATAGCTCAGACAACATAATCTCCCCCATCCATTGCCGTAGAAAATCAATAGTAATGTCTACTTTGAAGAAGACCGGCAAGGGGAAGAAGGCTGCTGAGGTCTCATCGGAGGAGGTAGGGAGGACCAAAGCCGTGAAGAGGTGGAATGAAATCCCCTGCAAATTGAGGCAGGCTGATCTTGACAGCCTTATTGCCTCTCAGGGCTTCCTCCCTGTGTTTGGCTGCATGTTGCCTGTAGCCGGGCAAATGGCGGCGGACCCGCCTGCCGGCTATATATCCCTATATAGCCATTTTTTCACCCCTGCAACCTTCGTCTCCCGATGACAAGGTTTGTGGGTGCGGTGCTTAAGTTTTTTGGGATTCATATATCCCAAGTCCATCCATTTGGGCTTGTGCGCATGACTCACTTTGAGTTCATGTGCAAATCCCAGCGCGAGGAGCCCACCCCTCGGCGCTTTCAGTTTTTTTACAAGCCCAAGATCCAAGATTCTTGGTTCTCCTTCGTTCCTCGCAGTCAGAAGGTGAAGTGCTCCACTGTGTCATTCAAGAGCCTTCATGACTGGTCAGAGAGATTTTTTTACATAAGGGCTGGTGTGATCCCCATCCGTATGACCATGCGCTCGATTTCTTCTGCGCCTGCGGATGTGGGTGTCCTCAAGAACCCAACTGGCGCCTGGGTTAATAAGCTGACCACTGAACCATCCCCCGCCAAGAGCATTTGTGAGGAGGCACTGGTGGGGGTTGGTATGAGCAAGATGTGGGCGGACAGCGCGCTTGAGCCCGTTATCCAAGTCGACGGGTTGTGTAAGTTTATCTCATTGCTATTTTTTTTTTCTGCGCGAATATAATTCTTTTTGCTGATATCACTTGACTTGTTTTGTGCAGTCACCAAGGAGTATATCCACGCCGCTTATGATGATCAAGTGGAGGGTGGCTCCGTCGCGCTTGGCGCTGGGGAGGTTGGTTTCCCAGATCGCTTTGATGACATGTTCATCCCTGTTGATCTGGGATTTTTGTTTGACAGCGATGCGCCTGGTAAGCCTTTGTACTTATGCATTTTTCTTTATAATACCAAATTTGGCTAACACTTTTGTTGCATGTATTGTAGATGCGCTCGAAAATTACGAGCTGGAGCTCGCGGAGGAGGAGGAGGAAGAGGAGCCGCCCCAACTAAAGCGTAAAGCTAAGGGGAAAACTGGCGCAGGGGCCAGTAAGAAGCAGAAGAAGGATGATGCCCCTGTTGTTCAGGATCCTCCTACCCAGGCGGGGGGATTTGGGAAAACCCCGGGGTTTACCACCAAGGTTTCCTTGGCTTCCCTGCCTCAAAAAGTGGGCAGACCTCCTGTCCACTTGAGGTATGGTGGCGCTACCTCCTCCATTCGCGCTACGGAAAAGGGAAGTGGCGTTGCGCCCTCGACAGGTATACTTTGCTTGTCCTTTGGTTATCTTTTATGTTTGTATGAGCGCGATTCTTATAGAATTACTAATGAATCTTGTCTTGCTCGAATGTTTGTAGAGCCGGCGACAGCGCAACAAGATGCCGAGGCTGCGCCGGAGGTCGCTTCGAAGTCCCCTGTTTTACCCTCAAAGAAGGGTAGAATGGACTTCATGGCGATGTTTGCTTCGCGAACGGAGTTGCGCCAAGGTACGTATTGCGCTCTTATTTTCTGACTTTCTTTTAGATCAAGTCAGTAACCATTTCTTGTTGTTTGATTATTTCATAGAAGCTGTAGCTGGCGTACAAGCTTCTGGCGGCACTCCTAGCGCCGGCGCCAGCGCCGCTGGCTCTGCTCCTGCTCCTGCAAGCGATGAATCTCCCCTCATCGGGATCAGTAAGGAGCAGGAGGCCGTTTTGCGCGCCGACCTGGCGGCGGCGAGACCTCCCTCACCTCCTCCTGCGCACAGCCCTCCCCGCGAGACCGATTTTGATTCCATGTCGCAGGAGAAGAGGCCTATTTCAGAGGAGGATGAGGAGGTTCATGCTGAGGACTCCGATGGCGCCCGCGCCAGCCCTGCAGCGCCACGAGGTTTCGCAGCGGAGCCTTCTCGTGGGGCTGGCGCTGACTTTTCTGCTTCATCCCCGCAGGTATAGGTTCTTTCTTGCTACGCTGCGCGGACTTCCATCTTAATGTTTTGATGACTTAGACAATTTCTTTGTTTTTTGCAGGAAGCCGATCACACTTACCGCCCGAGATGGAATATAACTGAAGACAGCACCTTTCAGTCCATGGGGGTGTGTGCGGAATTCTGGGCTCATGCTGTGCCTCCATCTGAAAGGAGGTTCCAGGAGGACCGCGCTCGCGACGACCTGCTCAATGATCATATGTTTGCTGGGTCGGCCTTCATTGCTGCCTCCCAAGAGCTTCGCTCTGATTACGTTAAAGTACGTGATGCTCTTGCGGAAGCCAAGCAAGAGGCTAAGGTGTCTGCTTGGCATCTTTCTGATGCTCGCGAGAGAGTTGAAAAGCTCCAAGCCGAGCTCAGTGAGAACAGAGCCAGTGCCAACAGCGCCTTCGTGAAGCGCGGGCATGAGCTTCAGGCGGCGCGGGAGAAGCTGCAGGCGGCGGAGGCGGATGCGGCCAAGTTCGCGCGCCGAGCGCGCGACTTGGAGCTGGAGGCTGAGGCGCGTGACCAAGCTCTCGTCCAGTCTATCACTGAGAAATCATCAATGGAGAGTGAGGTTGGCGCCTGAAGAGGGAACTGGCGGCCGCGCAGGCCGATAAAGATGAAGCCCAGGCGACGGCAGCGTCTAGCCAGGAAGCACTTGATGCTGCGCGGGCGGAGAAAGAAGAAATCTTGGCGGCAGCAGCGTCTGACAAAGAGGAGCTGAAAAAGACTAAGGAAACTGTTGAGTTATTAAACTCTCAGGTTCCTTCCCTCGAGACGTCTGTTGCTAGCCTCGCGCAGGATCGCCACTGGCTCATCTCACAGGGCATGACTCGTTGCGCTTTCGCGATGAAATATTCAGACGAGTTTCAGGCCCTTGTGATGGACTGCAATGCTGCCGCGCGCTTGGTGGGGCGAGCTGAAGGGTTTACGGATGGCTATGAATATGGCATGCTGAAGAAGAACCCATCCGAGTACCCTTATCAGAGCTCCGCTGCCTGCGCGGAGATGGCCGCGATGGGGGAGAAGTATATAAATACTCCCATTCCCATCCTTGCGCAGGTATTTTAACTTTAATGAGATTACCTTGACTTATTTTGTAAGTCTTTTTGTACTCATATTTTTCCTTATGATTTGCAGATATCCGCGCTTGCTGACCAGCCCGATCTCGTCGCGCTAAAGATATTACTTGACGAGTGCGAAGGGGCTGGCGGCGATGATGTCGCGGGGAATGCTGGCGTTGCTAGCGGCTCTGGCGTGGCCAAAGGATCCGCTCCTGACACTGTTGCGATAGAAGACTCCATTCAAGATGAAGAACTTGACTATGGTCAGTTTGGAGATGACGAGGAGCAGGCTGCGCCAGATGCCGAGGGCGATGATGAGAATGATGAAGAGGCTGATGTCAACGTGGAGACTTGAGAAGCCCTTTATGTTTTTTTTTTTTTTTTTTTTTTTTTTGTAGTTTGTATCTCATCTTGTAAACTTGTAAATTTCAATGGTTTTGAATGAAATTCTGTTTTTCCCTTCTTCGCATCTTGCGCATTCCCGTTCATCTTTTTATATCGCATGTTTGCTTGTTGAATATAAGATATGCTTGCGCGTTGGAATAAGAACAAGGTTGTAAGGAATTTATTATACTTAACCCTTGTCATATTGTAAGCGATTCTGCGATATCTTGATTATGTTGACACATGTCTTGGCGCTTTCATTATTACTCTTCTGCGCGACGTTATCGCGCGTTTATGGAATTATGATTTTTTTTAGCCTTACGAGTCAATGTGTTACTCAGATATCCATTACAATTTTATGCGCGACCTCGACCTGAGACCTTAACAACTATGTTTTGGCATTTGCTTTGCCTTAGTTGTGTTTAGGTATTTTATGGTCTGGCTGCGCAGCATGTAGGATGGATGTTGTGAGTTGTTTGAGCTAAGGCTCACATTATTGGGCTAAGGCCCTGACGTTTTAGAGTTAAGACTCTTTAACGCGTTTGCGCATGTATGTTTTACTTCGCTTTATTTTGTTTTGATGTCAATATAGTGTTGTCATATTGCTCAAAATTAATAAAGGGAAGTGTGAAACATGTATGCAAAAGGTAATAGAATTGGGCTAAGGCCCTGACGTTTTAGAGTTAAGACTCGTTAACGCGTTTGTGCTTGAAGCTCGCGCATGTATGTTTTACTTCGTTTTTAATTCGTTTTGATGTCAATACAATGTTGTCATATTGCTCAAAACTAATAAAGGGAAGTGTGAAACATGTATGCAAAAGGTAATAGAATCCACATTAAGAAAAGATAGCGCGTATCATTATTCATACTGGCTTAAAAAGCCTTGATTACAAACTTGACATTTTTACATGAAACATTTTCTAAGCTGTGCCGCGTTCCATGCGCGCGGGATCTTCTTTCCATTCAAATCTTTTAAGGCGTATGCGCCTTTTCCCAATTCTTCCAAGACTTGATATGGTCCCTCCCAATTGGGGGACAATTTTCCCGGGGGTATCGCGCGGCTAGCTTCATTGTTTCGAAGGACAAAATCATTTTTCTTGAAGTGGCATTCTTTCACGCGCTGGTTGTAATATTTTTCCAGCTTTTTCTTGTACTTGGCTTCACTGATGATAGCCGCCTCTCTGCGCCCTTCAAGTAAGTTGAGATCCAACCTTCTTTCACGCTCGTTATCAATTTTGTTCATCATGAGCACTCTATGGGATGGGCATCCGATTTCTGCTGGAATCATTGCCTCTGTTCCATAGGTTAGGCTGAACGGGGATTCGCCATTGCTGGTTTTGCTTAATGTCCTGTGTGCCCACAGGACATTAGGTAGCTCTTCGACCCAAGAATGGGATTCTCCCTCTAACCTTTTCTTCAACCCATTTAACAAGCTTTGGTTCGCGCGTTCCACGTGTCCATTCCCCTGAGGGTGATAAACTGAAGTGAAAATTTGGTTGATGCGCAATTCCTTGAGCCAGTTGGAAATCTTCTTGTCAGTGAATTGCTTGCCATTATCGCTCACAATTTCCATAGGCAAGCCAAAACGGCATATGATGTGGCTCCAGATAAACTGCTTCATCACTTCGGCTGTTATTTTTGCTAGTGGCTTGGCTTCAACCCATTTTGTGAAATAGTCTACTGCCACTACCAAAAATTTTACTCGCCCAGGCGCTTGCGGTAGGGGACCCACAATGTCGATTGCCCACTTGTGGAAAGGCCATGCTGAGGTTACTGGAATCAAGTTGTTCTTTGGCCGCATGGTGTTTGGCGCGTAGCTCTGACATGCTTTGCACTTTTGGATCTCCTTTAGAGCGTCCAAGTACATGCCTGGCTAATAATAGCCTGCGCTCATTGCCTTGGCAACCACCATGCGCGGGCCAGCATGAATTCCACAGATTCCTTCGTGTATTTCTCTGATCACATAGCTTGCTTCCTCAGCATCTAGACATTTCATGAGCGGTCCAAGATAAGAGCGTCGATATAATGTACCATCAAGCAGTTCATAGTTCTGCGCCTTGTGTCTTATCTTCCTCGCTTGTGCGCGATCATCTGGTACCTTTCCCTCCTTCAAGAATTCCATTATTGGAGTTATCCATGATGAAGGGGTTGTATAAGTTACCAGGACAGACTTCGCTACCACCGACGGGTTGCTCATTACTTCTACCCTGACATCTTTGCCAAAGTGATCAAAACTGGTTGATGCCATCTTACTCAGCGCGTCTGCAGATTTGTTTTCACTGCGCGGAATATGAATGATTCTGAAGCAGTCAAATTGCTCGATGAGCTTTTTCGCCTGCTCTAGATATAGAGGCATGGTGTTCTCCTTGGCATCATAAAGGCCATTGACCTGTGCTGCTACCAAATATGAATCAACATGGGCCTCTAGCTTCTTAACCCCGAATTTGTGCGCGATGCGCAGGCCAGCCAGCAGGGCTTCATACTCAGCCTCATTGTTGGTGCTCTTGAAGTCCAACCTGATGGCGTAAGTATATTCATGATTCTCTGGATCCACCAGTTTGAGGCCTGCGCCGGACCCTTCATTGTTTGAAGCTTCGTCAGTGAACAATCTCCAAACCTTTTCTTCATCATTGGCTCGCGGAGGGTCTACCTCGCGCTGAGCCTCTTCAATTCTTCCTTCTGGGACTTCTGCAATGAAATCAGCCAAGACTTGTCCCTTTATTGCTGGACGGGGCTTATAGGAGATCGTGTGCTCTCCTAATTCCAGCGCCCACTTTGTCAGCCTTCCTGAGAGCGCGGGGCGCCGCAAGACTTGCTGGATGTTGTAACCAGTCAGAACTTCAATGGGATGACCATTGAAATATCTATGAAGCTTGCGCGACGCGTGTGATAGTGATAAAACTAACTTTTCCATGATGGAGTAGCGCGTCTCAGGATCTGTCAGGACCCGACTCACATAGTATATTGGCGTTTGGATTCCCTTGCGATCCACCAATAATACTGCGCCGATGGCGCGTTCTCCTGCTGATAGATATAATGTCAAAGTTTCACCAGGAAGAGGAGCTGTGAGCGCGGGCAGATTTATCAAACATTCTTTAATCTCACTGAAGGCTTGCTCGGCCTCAGGAGTCCATTTGAACTGACTTTTCTTTAAGCAGTTTCTCAATGTATTGACAAATGGGGTAGATTTGGTTGCATGGTTCGCTAGGAACCTGTTGATTGAAACCAATCTACAATTCAGCTTCTGAACTTCCTTCATGGTGGATGGCGAGGGCATGTCAAGGATGGCCTCCACCTTCTCAGGGTTCACCTTGAAACCATCCTTGGTGACCATTACACCTAGAAATTTTCCCTCTAGTACGCCGAAAGTACATTTGCTCGGATTGAGCTTCATGTTAACTTCCTTTAGGCGCCCAAGGGTTTCTTCGATGTCTTTGAGCATTTGCTTTTCCTCCTTGCTCTTGATCACCAAATCATCCACATAGACTTCTAGGTTTCTTCCGATTTGCTCGCTGAAAACGGCATCCATAAGTCTTTGGTAGGTGGCGCCCGCATTCTTCAAACCAAAGGGCATTTTTGTGTAGCAAAAAACACCCTTGTCGGTTCTAAATGCGGTCTTGTCCTCATCTTGTGGCGCCATTTGAATCTGGTGATAGCCTTTGTAGGCATCCAGAAAACATTTTAGCTTGAATGGCGCCACGGAGTCCACCTTTGCATCGATGTTTGGTAGGGGGTAACAATCCTTTGGGCACGCTTTGTTGAGGTCCTTGAAGTCAATGCACATCCTCCATGACCCGTTACTTTTCTTTACCATCACAGGATTGGCTACCCATGTCTGGTATCGTATCGGGCGGATGATGTTTGCGCGCAATAGGTCCTCAACCTGTTCATTCATGGCCCTCGCCTTTTCATCCCCCATGATTCTCTTCTTTTGAGCAATTGGCTCTACAGACTTGAAGGTGTTTAGAGAATGCTGCGCCAGGTCCCGCGGAACCCCAGTCATATCAGAGTGTTGCCACGCGAAGACCGACATATATGCTGTGAGCAACCTTTTCATTCTCAACCTCGTGTCGTCTGATAACGTAGCGCCAATTGTGATTTTTTGCTCCGGGAATTTCGGGTTGAGAATCCATTCCTCTGGCGCGTTTTCTGCCATTGGAATTTTCATTCTCCCCTCCCGCGGAGTGCTTGTCACTGCGCAAAAATGATCTCGGTATACAAAAGTTACACCTGTTGGTGTTAGGAACCCCAACGCGCCGTGCGCTGGCGACGGTATGGCGTTGAATTGGGCAATCGTTTCCCTACCCAAGATCATATTGTGGCATGAAGTGGTGGGCAAAACCAAGAAGTTGACAACTTCGGCTCGCTTGTGTTTCTCATCCCCCATAGTTAGCTCAAATTGTATTTGACCTAGGGGATGAATGATTTCATTGGAAACACCAGAGATCGGTGCATTCACAATTTCAAGCCTTGCTTGGTCTGCCGGATCCAATTTCCTGAAACATTGCTCATACATTATGTCTGATTCGCTGCCAGTGTCCACCAGGACTTTTGACACCTCGTAATGAGCAATGTGTGTAGTGATAACAAGAGGACTGCTGATGGAAGGGCCTCCCCTGATTTTTGGGAAGATGACTTGTTGCTCGCGCCAATCTCCTTGGATTTGCGCGCTTATTTTTCTTGATGTTTGCCCTTGCCTTCCTCCCTCAGCTACACAGATTCTTTTGTACTTTTTGCTGGCAGAGGCTCCTTCTGGTTGTTCATTTTCTGGTCTTGAGTTTTTTACCAGGTGAGCCAGCTTGCCTGATTTCACATCCTTCTCAATTGCATCCTTCAAATGATGGCATGCATCGGTGTTGTGTCCAGTGGATTTGTGAAACTCACAGTACTTGCCACTATCTGATGGTCCCTTGTAGTGTAGTGGCTTAGGGCTTTTGAATTGGACATTCTCAGTGCTTAACACCTGTGAAGGCGTTTTAGTGAGGGGAGTCCATATTCTTGGCAGAGGTCTGCTAGGATCTCTGCCGCCCTCCCTCCTGTCACCCTCCCCGCGATTACGAACATCTTTTTGGGCCTGGGGTGAGCTTGGTTGCGCCTGTTTTTCTGCGGAAGAAAAACTGGTTGGTTGCAACCTGGACCATACAGAGTTCTGCTTGCCCCGCTTTTCTTTGCTGCGCGGTGACTCAGCTTGATGCGCTCTTTCTCTTGCCCTATCTTGGGCAATTTGTTTCTCATTTCTCGCGAAAACTCGCGATGCCTCCATTAACTTGGCCCACGTGGTGGGCATGCCATCTCTGCTTACGAGAGCTCGGCGGAGTTGATCACTGCGCGCGCCTTGTATAAAGGCCACGCGCAGGAGTTGCTCAGTTATACCTCCGATTGCCAGAGACTCCTGATTGAAACGAGTGATGTAGTCTTCAATCGTTTCATCATTCCTGCGCACGCAGTGCATGATGTCATCAGGATCGCGCGTGTGTCTGCGCTGCTGCACGAAGTGGGCTTGGAACTTTTCTAATAGTTCCTCGAACCCATCAATTTGCCCAGTCGGCAAGCTCTCGAACCATACCCGCGCCGCGCCCGTGAGGCAGCGAGCAAACATATGACACCATGTTTGCATCGTCCAGCTTTCTAGGTTTCCCGTGTTGTAAAAACCTTGCAAGAAATCGTCTGGATCTGTTGTGCCGTCATATTTACCCAAACCACTTGGCATCTTGGTTTTGTGCTGGATGGGAGCCTGCGCGATGCGCGCAGTGAACTTTGAGTGTTTCACCAAGATGGCTGGTCTGTACGGTGTGGTTACGTCCACTTGCCCTCTGACTGGTGGGTTGTACGGCATGTGCAGATCCAGATCGGCTCTGGCTCCAGGCGCCATGTTCACAGGCGCGCGGAGCTGTGAGCCTCCTGCATGAGTATCCCGCGTCTTCCTCTTGCTATGCACTTCTTCATCACTGAACTCAGTGTGTGCAGTGTGAACAGAATGTCCTTCTTCCGGCGTGCGCGGCCTTTTTGTTGCATGAACAGTTTGCTTATCAAGCGCTTGCCTTTGTGTTAAGTCGGCTAGCTTTTTCTGCTTGACCATCTCATTATACTTGTCCATTAGACGCCGCTGCTCGTTTATGAGCCATTCTTTAGGATCATTTGTTTCATCTTCTGGACCCATTGGTCCCTTTTGCTTTGCGCCGGCAAGATTTTGTAATGTGAGATCGTCTGGAGGAGTTTCAGTCTGGCCGTGAGGAGTTGTGATGAAGGGACGGTTACTGGTGGTGCGCGTAGAATCACGCGGCCCCCTCAGAAACTGTTGTCCCTCATTAACGTCCTCACGTTCAATATCCTCCAGAACTTGATCAACGTTATGAACGCCAGAAACCATGGTGATTTTTGTTTTTATATATAGATCTGATGAGATCTGATTGCCGTTGTAACAGTGGATGGCGCCAATGAAGATACGTGGATCGACTCACTCGTAGACGATCTACTTTCCTCGGGTGTGATTATGATTCTTCACCGATGGTTTTTCTGGATCTGGGTTCTTCCACCTACAAAATGAACAGCACCGTTAACTTACCCCTCAGAAAGGGACAGAGGGGTCCTCTTTGGGGTAACCCTCCGGTGTGAGAATAAGTATCTGTAGGAGAAGATAATGTTGTGAGAGTAGGGAAATCTGGAGAGTATTGCTTAATAGCTGAATACTCTGTAGATTTCTGTGATTGAGAAAGTAACTGACTCTGACTGTCTGTGAGTGAATGTAATTGAATATGCTTGAATGTGAATGAATGTCCCCTGTAACTGTGTAAGTTATGATGTATTTATAGTGCTAGGGTTTCCACTGATTGGGCTCAGCCTTGTTGGCCTCCTCCAATTGCTCTGCGCCACGTGTCCTCTGGGACACCTGGTGCTTTCTCATTGGTTGTAATCACGTGGTAGCACATGTGTCATGCTGAGTTGTCCACCTTTCATTTGGCAGCTGTCAACATCAGCATATTCTTATTCCTTAAAAAGATACCTTCTGGAAGGTTGTCTGACGTGCACAATCAAGGTTGCCCTAATCCTGATTTGGATAAGGACGAGGTTGATTATGTGCATGTGATATGCGCCTATCCTGAGGATGCGCGAGGTCTTCTCTTTATTCTCACGCGCAGATGTTTCATGCGCAGATGTGATATGCACGAGCATGTGATATGCGCCACGCGCATATGTGATATGCGTGAGCATATGTGATGCGTGAGCATCTGTGGTGCCTGGGCATATGATGCCTGAGCATGTGTGATATGCGTGAGCATCTGTGGTGCCTGGGCATATGATGCGTGAGCATATGTGATGCGTGAGCATCTGTGGTGCCTGGGCATATGATGCGTGAGCATATGTGATGCGTGAGCATCTGTGGTGCCTGGGCATATGATGCCTGAGCATATGTGATATGCGCCATGCGCATAGGTTTTGGCTTTGTGCCTTCATAATGTCTTGATTTCAAGTCACTTGTCTGTATCTTTGTGGGTTGACCCGCCTCGCTCGTTGTTAAGGCGGGTACATACCTCTTCACATATATAATATATAGACGTAAATATATAAATAACTAACAAATAATAATTGAGACAAGGCCGGATTAAGCAGAGTTTGAGATTTATTGCTTTAGATTAGAATTTGAAGCAAGTCGAACTACAGCTTTAGACCCGTAATCGAACCACACGTTCAGTGAACATTTAATGGGAAGCTCGTTTTCATTTATTTATTATACGAATGAATATGAACAAGAGTTATTATTCATTTAGTTACGCGAACAAACATGAACAAATAACTTGTTCGTTCAATTAAATTTGTATGTATGCTCGTCCATTTACGTTGGTTTATGTTCGTTACGTTAAGCTTTATTTAAGGTTTTTTTGTTTACATTTGTTTATATGTTCATTAAAAATTTTTAGGCCTGCTACAAATTTAGTCTAGTTTTATAAATTAAAATATCCCCAATTACCATTAAATATAGTTTTATTAATTTATTAAGCCCAACAAATTGATGCTCACCTCCACTTTTAATTGGTTCACCCAGTTATATCTGTTCGCATTTATTCATTTTTGTTCATTTATGTTGCTTATGATGTTCGTGAATCGTTCTTTTATACTATTAATTAAGGTTGCGAAAGTCGCTAGACGGACCATAGGCGACCGACTGGGGAGTTAAGTATAATCGGAGTACTGGGGGAGTACTCGGAAAGTACTCGGATATAGTATATATAAAGAAAAATTATTTTTGGATATTGTATATATGTCAAATACCATAAACTTACTTATATTTATAACAAAATAAGTAAATATCAATATAAATAAAAGAAGTACATTTTAAATACAAAATTATTCTAAAAGTTGCTAATCATTAATTTAAAAAAAATGATAACATCGCTCTTTAATATTATAAAACTACGAATTATGTTTTATTTTTTATAGTCAAAATCGGCTCAAGTTGACCAACTAGATATGATTATGGCTGAGGTTGACCACCTTTAATCGATTCTTAGTAACTAGACAGAGTTAAAGAAATTCGTCTCAGCACCATACCTTTTAGCAATTACTAGAAGTAGGGGAGTACTCGGTCTTATAGACCTACTTTTACAACATTACTATTAATGAACGAACAGAAACACTAACAATAACGATTGATCCAGATGAATTGTTGAAGCACAAATTAATTAGAAGAAAAACACTTTATATCCAAAATTACTCCTTTGAAAGTTTTAGCTGAAACAGGTGCCAAACGACCATGGTTTTGTAGGTTAACAACTCAACCAAATACCAGATGGGAGGATTAGTTTTCCGGTCAAATGAATGCTTACTTCAATCTGTTTAGAGAAATAGGTTACATGCACGAGTATGTCCAAGCTTAGGCCTGCAAACTAACCAAATGAACATGAAAACGTGTACGTTTATTTAACTTTAAACGAACATGAACACTTAATCGAACACATAATTTGTGTTAATGTTCGATTATTTAAAAAGTGAACATTTTGTGTTCGTTTATGTTCATTTGTTTAAAATCTAAATGCCCATAAACAAACATAATTGAACAAATATAAATGAACATACTTGAGCAAGTGTATATGAACACAAACAAACATAAACGGACATAAATGAACACACTTAATTGAACATAAATGAACAAATATAAAACCATTAAATAGATAAGTCATCTTGATAATATTAAAATTTTTCTATTAATATGTAAACGGACATAAACAAACATAAATAAATGAACGTTCGAGAACATGAATGAACGAACGAAACATGTGTTCATGCTCGCTATTTTAATTAAACAAACACAAATCTTTTGTTCATGTTCATTTGCTTATTAAATAAATGAATAAAAACAAACTTTCCACCGAACGGTTCACGAACAGTTCGCTGAACGTTCAGTTCATTTACAAACCTATCTGGGCTATATGGTTTTAAGTGTTTTACAGTATGTTTATTATTGATGTCTTTCAGTCTTTTAACACCAAGTATATCGTGGTGTTTGTATTCATTGAATCCCAGAAACAACTAAGCCAATAATTTTCACCCTTAATAAATATCATAACAATAGTTATTGCAAACATTCAATTGATCGTTATCTATGTACATTGACCAAATGAATAACAAGCCAAGCTAGAGTTGAATGATATGAAATCATATGACAATGAGATTTCACAATCAATGCTATCAAGCACACTGGAAAACCTGTGTACGAATTCATGCATATTGTATATTTTAAACGGTTAGGCAATGCCAATTTCTCAAATATCTCATCCGGTAGGGACCAATCACAGCTAAATAATAATAATAATAATAATAATAATAATAATAATAGTTGTTTAATTATAATTATAATAATACTTATTACCTTAAAAAAAGTTGTTTTAAGTGTCTCGTGATACTTTTTACAACATATTTAACCATTCAAGTTGTCTAATTGCATTCGCACTGTCGTATGCAAGCTGTCTAATTGCGGGCATACATTTTTGTAGACTCGTGAAACCTACATTTACCCATAGCATCTTTCGTCTGTTGAAAATAGGGAAATTCTCTCAAAATAGACAACTGCTCGTAAAAATAATTGGTGGTTCGTTCGTATTCCTCAATATCGTCAAAATGTACTTCATTATACGTGCAATCCTCAAAATTATACTCTTCTACAAGTTGATTGTGAGCCCACACGGTTACGAAAAATGGATGCTCGTCGCATAGGCGTGTCCTGATGCAAACTTTCGGCATGTCAATGTATAAGATTGATCTCAGCGCGAAAAATACAAATTGTCGCCTTGTCTTCTTCGGGTGAATTTGACGATATTAATGAACTATCATTTTATTTCAAAACAATTAAGAAGAGAATATAGAGGGTTTTAATTTGAAAATTAGATATGAAAATGGGTTTTGGTTTGTAGTATTCATAGTTATTTCCAAACTATATTTTAATTTATTAAATGTTTAACCTGGCACTTGAAGCAACTCCAACAGTCATCTTGACCAAAATCATCCGCCCAAAAGCAGCCCCCCCTCCACACGTTGCAACACAAAATGCGTCGGAAATGCCCAACTCGTAGCAGTGTTTGAGCGTTTTGATTAGGAGTTGGATGTGGGAAACGACCCTACAGACTACAGTTGCTTGCTCTGAAGAGGGAACATCTTCAACACCAAAACTCCTCACACATCCACCTCGACATGCCACATAAGACATCAAAAATTTTTATTTCTTCTACAACACCAAACCTTTACAAACATCCACCTCACACTCAGGTAGTGTTTGGTATGCAGGAATGACAATAGGAATGGAATGATTCATTACGTAGGAATGAAAAAAATGGTGTTTGATTGCTCAATGCAATGGAATCATTCATTACACATGGAATCCCATTCCATCAAAATCATTCCTTCTCACCCCCCTTCTTTTTTTCATTTCATTCCTCCTTCACCCTACTTTCTCAACAACACTACCACCTAACAACCACCACCACTACCATTGGCACCACCACCAACTCCGCTGACACCACCGCCGCCGCCGCCGGGGTTAAAAAGTATTTTGAGATATGAGTGTTTTTATTATTTCTATTTCATTTCTACAATTTTTTTGGATACCAAACAATAAAAATTAATAATTGATTTCATTCCTATAAGACATCAAAAATTTTTATTTCTTCTACAACACCAAACCTTTACAAACATCCACCTCACACTCAGGTAGTGTTTGGTATGCAGGAATGACAATAGGAATGGAATGATTCATTACGTAGGAATGAAAAAAATGGTGTTTGATTGCTCAATGCAATGGAATCATTCATTACACATGGAATCCCATTCCATCAAAATCATTCCTTCTCACCCCCCTTCTTTTTTTCATTTCATTCCTCCTTCACCCTACTTTCTCAACAACACTACCACCTAACAACCACCACCACTACCATTGGCACCACCACCAACTCCGCTGACACCACCGCCGCCGCCGCCGGGGTTAAAAAGTATTTTGAGATATGAGTGTTTTTATTATTTCTATTTCATTTCTACAATTTTTTTGGATACCAAACAATAAAAATTAATAATTGATTTCATTCCTATAGGTTAACCAAACAAGACAAATGAATGGTAATAATCCATTTCATTCCTTTGTCCATTCCATTCATTCTCCCATTCCATTCCCCTTTCATTCCATTACCTCCAACCAAATATACTCTCACATCATCACTTATTTTTACAAATTACTTTTATTTTACTTTATATATATATATATATATATATATATTAATTTCAAATATATTTCAATAGATTATTTTTTTATATTTTTATACACTTAGAACTTTTAAAAGAAAATAAAGAAATCCAGTGACATAAAAAAATTAGAAAATGCAATGAATTAAACCTAAATTCTTCCAAACTTGTTAATGCCTGAATATAGCATGGATCTTTTGGTTAATATAGCATGTACTAACAAAATTGCCAGGGAGCGTAGAAGGCAAGATCTAGGACCGGTGAAGTTCATAAAGGATACAGATGGGCATGTACTGGTCAAGGAGCAGGACATCAAGCTAAGATTGCAAACCTACTTCCACAATCTTTTTAACAATGGGAGAGCTTACCAAGAAGAACATGACAACACAAACTTTCAACGACAACAATCGAATAACTGCTACTGCCGACGGATCACACGAGAAGAGGTGAAGGATGCACTTAGGAGGATGGGAAGGTCTAAGGCGGTTGGCCCAGACAACATACCCATCGAGGTGTGGAAGTGTCTGGGGGAGGAAGGAGTCATGTGGTTAACTACTATGTTCAATAGTATTCTCAAATCAGGTAAGATGCCAGACCAGTGGAGGAGCAGCGTTGTAGTTCCTATCTATAAGAACAAAGGAGACGCCCAATGTTGTGGTAACTACCGAGGAATCAAACTACTAAGTCATACTATGAAGCTATGGGAAAGAGTGATTGAGGGTAGACTTAGACGAGAAACTCAGGTTACGGTCAACCAATTTGGCTTCATGCCGGGGCGTTCCACCACAGAGGCAATACACCTTATAAGAAGTTTAATGGAAAAGTATAGGGAGAAGAAGAGTGATCTACATATGGTGTTTATTGACCTAGAAAAGGCCTACGACAGTGTGCCACGACAGGTGCTCTGGGAGTGCTTGGAGGGTAGAAGGGTGCCCAGGAAATACATAGAGATAATTATGGATATGTATACCATGAGTGAAACAAGTGTCCGTGCGCCAGTGGGGGATACTGATTTCTTTCCTGTAGAGGTAGGTCTTCACCAGGGGTCAGCGTTGAGCCCGTTTCTTTTTGCAGTAGTCTTAGATGAGTTGTCAAAGTCGATTCAGGGGACTCTCCCGTGGTGCATGATGTTCGCAGACGATATTGTGTTACTTGCTGAGAAAAAACAAGATCTAAACATGAGGCTTGAGGAGTGGCGAACAACCTTAGAGACAAAAGGTTTAAAGATTAGCCGATCTAAGACGGAGTACCTCCACTGTGATTTTGGTGGGATAAACGACAATGGAGACGCACAGATCACAATTGAAGGGCAGGTGGTCCCGCATGTAACGAAGTTCAAGTATTTAGGATTATTTGTACAGAGCGATGGGGAATTAGACAGTGATGTGACCCACCGAGTTCAGGTAGGATGGTGTAGATGGAAAGCAGCCACAGGTATATTGTGCGACAAGAGTTTCCCGACTAAACTAAAGGGAAAATTCTATAGGGTGACAGTTAGACCTGCAATGCTATATGGAACAGATTGTTGGGCCATCAAGAAGGCACAAGTGCGGAAGATGGAGGTAGCAGAAATGAGAATGCTACGTTGGATGTGTGGGCATACAAGGCTAGACCGAATAAGAAACGTTGTGTTTCGCGAGAGATTAGGGGTGGCGAACATAGCAGACAAGATAAGAGAGGGGAGATTGAGATGGTTTGGACATGTAAAGAGAAGACAGACGACGAATCCTGTTAGATCCGTAGAAAACATTACTATAGAGGGGAGGAGGGGTAGAGGACGACCGAAATTGACTTGGGATGAGAGGATTAGGCATGATTTGATAGACCTAAACCTCTTCGAGGACATGGTTGAGGATAGGAATTCGTGGAGAAGTAGAATTAAAGTTAAGGATTTTTAGAGAGAATTGAATACCTTAGGGCTTAGACTTAACTTATTTAGGTCACATACCATAATGGTATTTCCCTTACATATATTATTATTATTATTATAATTATTATTAGCTTTTATATAGCTGTTAAACTGTGATCTTATTATTAATATTATTATAATTAGTAGTAGTTTTTATATAACTGTTAAAGTTTGATTTCCTTTATTTTGCTTCATACACATGTACTTAGAGCCGAGGGTCTCTCTGGAAGCCACCTCTTTATTCCTTTGGATAGAGGTACGGTGTGCCTACATCCCACCCTCCCCAGACCCTACTTATAGCTTTGCTGTCGGTGGGATTTTACTGGGCTTGATTGATTGATTGATGTACTAATAATGCCGAGAATTCGTAATATCCAATGAACAAATATGTGATAAGATGACAACTTTCCCATATTTAGAAAATTTGAACGAGTGATTAGCAACCAAATATCTTTTGGTGCAGAGAATTTTTAGCATGGTTCCTTCATTTCCTCTCTATATATATTAAATTAGATTAGATGTCCAATTAAGTTGTACATTAGTAAAAAAAAATAACAATAATAATAATATTAATAATAATTAAGAAGCAAAATGGGTAAGGAAAACTTGGCCATAATCTTCCTCCTGATAGCAGCAACAATGGTTCAAGACACATGGGCTCGAGCAAGTGGAGATCTTCTAATAGAAAAAGAACAGGTTTCAGTAATAAAAGCTGGTGAGGAGCCCCCAACACATGTGGTCGGAGATGATAAAGGATGGGACGTTGGTGTTGATTACAAAGCTTGGGCGGCTTCGCAGGACATCCGGGTTGGAGACCAATTGTGTATATATTTTATCCTTTATTTATACATTATTAATTTGTTGGTTTATGATATATATTTGGGTAGGCTTTTATATCTTCAAGCAAGTAAGCTAACTAATTAAATTATGTTGTCATTGCAGATTTCCGATACGATCGGAACAAACATAATTTATACATAGTAAA
The DNA here is from genome assembly GCF_021521415.1 of Bidens hawaiensis. Classification (NCBI taxonomy): domain Eukaryota; kingdom Viridiplantae; phylum Streptophyta; class Magnoliopsida; order Asterales; family Asteraceae; genus Bidens; species Bidens hawaiensis. Next base: position 167,747 of record NW_027505182.1, read on the forward strand.
AGCGAAGCAGTTTGAAGAATGTTCTCCAGTCGACCCTGTAGCGTCTTATCTACCAGGTTGTGGAAGTATGGCTATTCCTATAGGCGGTGCAGGAGACCAATATTATATCAGTGCCGTTGGAGACGATTGTCAGAAAGGCATGAAGTTACACATTACGGTCAAAGAAATATAAAACTATGAGTAGTTATATATATAAATCTCATTCTTTGCTTGTTTTTTTAATAATTGTTGGCTACAGCCAGTTTGGTTCATATGAGCCATAAAACTAGTTAGCTTCTTGTTCTCATGGTGCAGAGAATAATTAACATGCTTCCTTCTTCTATATCTTAGATGTTCAACTTGCACGATAGAAAAAAATTATATAACCACTAAAATGGATAACAAATACTTGGGCATCTTCATCCTCATAGCGCCAACAATGGCTCAAGCCACATGGGCTTGAGTAAGTAATGATCTTCTACTAGAAAAAGATAAAACTTCCCTAGAAGCATGTACGGAGCAAGTGCTGCATGTGATCAATGAAAATAAAGGATGGGACGTGGGTGTTGATTACAAAGCATGGGCGGCTTCGAGGGACATCCGGATTGAAGATAAATTGTGTATATTTTATACTATATGCATGATTTGTTTGATTTTTAATATATATTTGTGTAGGATTTTATAACTTCTAGCAAGAAAGAAAGCTAACTAATTCATATATGTAGTGGTTGTAGATTTAAGATACGATAATACCAAACATAATATATACACTGTAGATCTTGTTACGAATAATTATTATCATGGTTATTAACTCCTAAAATGAAAGACCTCGAAAACCCGGGAGTCAAACAGCTGGTCATCATACCCGAAAATTCATAAGTAAATGTCAAAATCAATTTCAATTTATTAAAACGAGATTAGAGTGACATGCAGCAGAAAACATTCAAGTATAAAACCCCAAAACCGGAAAACACATCCAAAATCAAATTTTAAATGCACCTAGTAATAAAAGAAAAGAAAACTGTTCGCTTTATTACATTCTTCGACTAGATGCCTTCAACCAATCGGGTAGCCTCGAGCACGTCCAAGTTGTAATTCCCGACTTCTCAACCAGAAAATCAAACTAACATACACACAAAGTCAGCTTAAGCTGAGTGAGTTCATGTTTTTACAATCAACATTTAGAAATCAGTTTAAATTAATAAAAAAATGATAGAGAAAAATATAATTTTCCTCGGTCAAACACGCAAACACGGGCCTCCTCACCCCAAATCAAAACTCAAGTAATACATTTGACCCGGTCACGGTTTAACAAAACATAAACACGTAACACGAGCCTCCTCACCCCAAGTCAAAACTTAAGTAATATATTTGACTCGGTCACGGTTTAACAAAACCTAAACACGTAATACGGGCCTCCCGGCCACCTCAAGTTAAGACTTAAGTAATATATTTGACCCAATCACGGTTTAGCAAAACGACGGGCCTCCTCACCTCAAGTCACGAAACATGAAGTCAATGACTCAAGTAATATATTTGACCCGCCTTAACATAAACATGCAGCACGGGCCTCCTCAACCCAAGTCGAAACTCAAGTAATATATTTGACCCGGTCACAGTTTATCAAAACATCGGTCAAAACGCGTAATGCGAGCCTCCTCACCCTAAGTCACTAAACACGAAGTCAAGGACTTAAGTAATATATTTGACCCGATCACGGTTTAACAAAACATTCACATCAGGACCACACATACATACAATTTAGTCAAACAATCAACTTAATAAATCCTCAATCGTAGCCTATGAATGATATATAATTTCAGGAAATTTAGTTATAGGCGAGTTTATAATATCCTCAAGCATAGACTATAAATAATATATAAATTTCAGAAATATATAATTATAGACGAGTCTAAATAATATTCTCAATCATAGACTATGAATAATATATAATTTCATAAATATATAATTATGGACGAGTCTAAATAATATTCTTAAGCATAGACTATAAATAATATATAATTTCATATATATATATATATATATATATATATATATATATATATATAATTATAGACGAGTCTAAATAATATCCTCAAACATAAACTATAAAGAATATATAATTTCATAAATATATAATTTACGAGTCTAAATAATATCCTCAAGCATAGACATAAATAATATATAATTTCAGAAATATATAATTATAGACGAGTCTAAATAATATCCTCAAGCATAGACTATAAAGAATATATAATTTCATAAATATATAGTTATAGACGAATCTAAATAATATCCTCAAGCATAGACTATAAAAAATATATAATTTCAGAAATATATAATCATAGGAGAGTCTAAATAATATCCTCAAGCATAGATTATAAATAATATATAATTTCATAAATATATAATCATAGGCGAGTCTAAATAATATCCTTAAGCATAGACTGTTAATAATATATAATTTCCAGAAATATAAAGTTATAAGTAAGTCTATGCAATATCATCCAAATAGTTTAAGCGAGTAAAAATAGTAGTAAGGTGTGTATGCTAGCCCAAAACGTAAAAAGATTAAAAAGGGCATCATGAAACTCACCTGACACAAGTCACACAAGTACCAATGAGCTAGAGAATTTCTAAGTAATTCCTCAAATCAAAAGCCTGTCGGGTTGCACACAACAATTATTAACTAAATCATACCGACTCGCTTATTCTACGAGACGTTCTAATATGATTTAATTGACCCGAAGCCTCAGCCATAATAATTTCTCTTACATCAGCCCCCAAGGCCTTTATTTTACCAAAACCACCCTTAGTTAAAACCGGGGACAAAAGGGTTTCCAAACCATACCCGATTTATGTTAACTGTGTCAAATTCGTGCGTTAATGCGCCGTTTAAGTAATCACCAACAAAATTAGGCCTGTTTAGATAAAATTTGTTGTTATTACAGTCCATAAGTCCACACAACACTACACAAGCTGAATGGGTCGGCGTTTCCATTGTACAAAGAATTACCTATTAAGCCAAACTTCACGCTCTATCGAACCGTTTGAGCAATCTCCAACCAACTCAGCCCCGTATAGTTAAATTTAATATTATTACAGCCAATAAGTCCATACGACACTACACGAGCTGAATGTGTCGGCAATTCCCTGTACAACACACGAATTATATATTAAGCGAGAATTCGTGTTCTAACGAACCGTTTGAGCAAGCACTAACCAATTCAGCCATGTTTTACTAAAAATTAATATTATTGCAGCCCTTATATCACCATATTACTATACAATCTGATTGGGTTGGTAATTCCCTCAAACAATACGCGAATCACAACAATTAACGATTTTAAACAACCGAAACCCTAGTTTTCGAACTAACAACAATTGACCAACCTAACCAATTCCAATGACCATAACATTTTAGTATGTTGTAAGTGGCATACCTAGGGAGTTATTAGAACAAGAAACCTCAATTAATCAGTCCCGAAATTGGCCTAATTGGGCAGCCACCGTTTTTAACCTAAATAGAAAGAATTGATCAATAACGAGCGTAACAAGCTGATTAATGAAGAAAAAGACGTTCCTTGGTATAGTACAAACCTGGAATTGATTGATTATGACTTGGGATAGGCTGAATTAGTGTAAAAAACGTGATGGGGGTGGCTGGTCTTTGATCTGATCGCAAACAGCAAGAAGGGGGCGACCATGTTGTTAGTATTTTAGTGTAATTGGATTAACTGGTTGATCAATTTAATCATAATATTTATTAAGCAAGTTCGAGGATGTGTGGAGTACACACTTGCTTTAGTTTACTGTGATGTTAGGGGCGAAGCCCCTAACGAACGAGGGTCCAGGGGTAGCGCCCCCGGTTGCGGGGTTCTAGAGGCGGCAGCCCCTAGCAAGGTCCAAGGGGCAGCGCCCCTGGCTGGGGTTAATAACACTTCATTAAAAATTCATTAGAAAAATGAATTTTATGATTATGTTACACATAATCATAAGTATTATTTGAAGTTATTTATTAATGAATTTTAAATTTTGAATAGATAACTGCTTGAATCCGTTATTTTGAATACAACTGCCCTAGTGATATATACGTTATTGGATTGATCGACAGACACTATGGTTCATCTTCCTCACAAAAATTTCATACGAAATTCTTGTCTCAATTTAGAGTTTTATTCGATTAAAGTGTTTTGGAGAACCACCAAAATAACTTTTAATCTGAAAGTTATCACACGACTCTCTAAATAATCCAGGTTGCTATATTGAAATCCCCAACACATGTTGTTTTAAGTTTGGGAATTTTACAATCCAGGCCCCTCCACTTGAAAATTGATATAACTTGTACCAAAAGATAGATAAATGGACTTTCAAGAAGTACTAAGAGGCCCCTCAACTTAAAAGATCAAATCCAGGTTATTGCACAAGCTTCTATAGATGCTTATGCTAATTAACAAAAATTTCCGGGTGTTACACACGGCATGATCTGAAGTGACTGGCATTTGAAGATGAAATTTTATGATGTTTTAAGATGATGTTTTATGTTATCTATAAAGACAAAATTTGAATGTTTTGTATTGGATGTTGACTTTTAATTATTCCGTGAAAGTTTTAATTCACTCTGATATTTAGAACTGTGTTTATGAGTAAATCCAACGAAAATGTAGGGGCCCGGCTCGGGGTCTTACATGTATTTACTAGGTTTGTAAATGAACCGAATGAACACGAATGGAGCATGTTCATGTCCGTTCATGTAACTTTAACTGAACACGAATGAAACATTTTTATTCGTATTCGTTCATTACGAAAATGAACATGTTTGTGTTATGTTCGTTTCGTTTATACATTTATACGCGAATGGTTTAGGAATGTGAGTGAACGACCATAACTGAGCTAAGACTAGTTATAAGTAATGTGAAGAACAATGTGTTGGGTGACTGGTAAATGAACTTTCATATGCATATTAACGAACGCAAACAAACAAACTTCAGCAATCGTACATTAACGAACACAAAAGAACAAACATAAACAAATTTAAATGAATGAACGTCTGGGAACATAAACCACTGTTTGGGAATATGCACTTTATTCGATCACCAGGTTGTTACAAATGGTGATGCAGGGGCATTGGCGAAGTCAAAGTATGCAGAAACGTTAGTACTTGGATCGTTGTTTAACATTTGTTTTAATTATATAGAACAGGCAGGTTTGTTCCATTGTTCATCTTCTTTCAGATTCTGTCATATGCGTGTGTGTATTCTTGATTTGATATTGTTAAATTTGGATTATTCTTGATTTAATTGGTTTAAAATTTGATTTGAGTTTGAAATTGATAGAGTGGCGCGACTTAGTTACAGGTGATGAAGGTGAAGGTGATTAAGCAGAAGCCGTTGTTGGCTAGGTATTTCTCTTATGTTACTGCTGTTATCATTATCAAGTGCATATTGTTTGTGTACATGCTAAATGAGGCTGACTAGGCTCACTCGGCTCGTGAGTCATTTTTGAAACAATTGGATGTACTAATAATACCAAGAATTCGTAATATCCAATGATCGAATCTGTGATGAAACGACAAATTTCCCATATTTGGAAAATTTGAACGAGTGATTATTAGGCAACCAAATATCTTCTGGTGCCGAGAATGTTTAGCATGGTTCCTTCATTTCCTCTCTCTCTCTCTCTCTATATATATATATATACATATTAGATTAGATCAGACGTCCAATTAAGAAGCAAAATGGGTAGGGAAAACTTGGCCATCATCTTCCTCCTGATAGCAGCAACAATGGTTCAAGACACATGGGCTCGAGCAAGTGGAGATCTTCTAATAGAAAAAGAAAAGGTTTCAGAAATTAAAGCTGGTGAGGAGCCCCCAACGCATGCGGTCGGAGATGATAAAGGGTGGAACTTGGGTGTTGATTACAAAGCTTGGGCGGCTTCGAAGGACATCCGGGTTGGAGACAGATTGTGTATATATATATATATTATTATCCTTTATTTATACATGATTAATTTGTTGGTTTTTGATGTATATTTGTGTATGCTTTTATGTCTTCAAGCAAGTAAGCTAGCTAAACAAATTATGTTTTCATTGTAGATTTCGGATATGATCGGAACAAACATAATTTATACATAGTAAAAGCGAAGCAGTTTGAAGAATGTTCAACAGTCGACCCTGTAGCATCTTATCTACCAGGCTGTGGAAGTATGGCTATTTCTATAGGCGCTGCAGGAGATCATTATTATTTCAGTGGCGTTGGAGACGATTGTCAGAAAGGCATGAAGTTACACATTACGGTCAAAGAAAAATAAAACTATGATATCACTCTTTTACTGGTTTCTTTTTTAATAATTGTTTGCTAGAGCCAACTTGGTTCATATTAGCTATAAAACTAGCTAGCTTCTTGTTCTCATCAATAACTATATGTAATGTAAGTTAATTAAAAGTTAATATAATAATAATGAATTTCCGATATGTTGACTAACAATATCTTTTAATTCAATTACAGGCAACTTACAATTCTGTCAAATTTAGTTGTCTTTAAATAGTCATGTATAATAAAAAAACAAAATTTGCGACATATTCGGTTATACCTTGGTCGATAATCATTTATGTGACCATTGCTCGCGACCGATTTTGTGACTAGGTTTTTTTTTCCATATTTTGCCACCGATTTTTATAGAAATAATTAGCAACCTAATTTTTTGCAGACTTAACTGTTAGCAACCACAGTCCTAGTATTTGCGACCCATTTTGTGACTAAATTGCTACCTGTTGAAATTGCAACCTAGCCTATTTCTAACCATTGCGACCGCATTCTTTGTGATCATATTTGACCAATAACAAGGCTAAATTTGCACCACCTGACCTTCATTAGACATAATTTTCTAATAATATCACCAATCATCCCTTATTGATCAACATTGACATTAACTAACCCTAATCACCTCTAGTTAATCACCTAACTGAAAAAAACGTACGTCACCAATGGATGATTCAGTCACAAATCCGTCAACACTAATGATTACAACACGCATAAACAAAAATAATAAACACACAAGAATTTTGACATGATTCGCTCTGTAACGCCCGAAGTTGACCGAATTTGCGTCTACTAGCCGTCGTAACATCCGCGTTTACTGACCCAATAAACATTGTTTTAAATATGTTAGTTTTTTTCTATCACAAGTTATACGAGTACTCTGGAGATTTACTAATTTAATTTTTTGGTTTAGTGCCGGTGCCATAACAAAGCTAACTGATACCTACCAAATACGTGTCACTTTGATCATAAGTCGTATTTGTTTCTTATTAATATGTTATTTTAATTTAGTGTCGGTATCATAACGAACTTTACTCATACCAATTGAATGCACGTTAATGTACAGCCACAACGCGCGGGTACAAACCTAGTTTTAGTTAATTAGTTTTTCACATTTTTTTTTATATAAAAATGATTTATTTTGCACTAAAGAATGTAAAGATTTTTCTTTCATGGAACACACTCGCAAATGCACAATTTACGCATTGGCACATTGACAATAGCCTCTTGGCTGGCATCACGTGTTTATCCACACCAAATTGGTGCGAGTTAAAGTCCCACAAAAGAGCAATAACTAGATTTAGAATGGTGTATGCCTTCAATGTTCAAGAAAGGGGTACATACTGCCACATTTGCTGACTCGTTAAAAACTATATACGAGCGTCACTAAAATTGTTCTAAACGTGCCGAAAAAAAGTGCATTTTACACTTGGTTAGTTGGATATATGTGCATATTTGCTTTTCACTATTAACGTTTTGAATATATTATGAAACCACAAATTATACAATTACAATGAGAAATATAAATACAATACAATGACTAACATCTAGGGATCTATTAAATACAAATTGTATGCAAGCTAATTGTGTGGAGACAATCAATCCAATATATTGACCAGCATGATTTGCTCTTTCGTAATCAATTGATTTGATCACATTCCTTGATATGCTCCCGCAAGATGGACGACCATAGGATAAGTCCAATCTTGGATAAAGGTGGAAGATATATTATGGTATTTAAGAAATAAAAGAAGTTGATAAGGTTGAAGATGTAAATGGAGATGAAGCAAAAAATAAGATACTTTTTTTAAGAGTGAATGAAACAGAAGATAGGATATAAAGGTAGGGTTCGCCGGAAAGAATAGTATCGACGGTGATAAGATAATAGGTTTTGCAAAACCTAGCTTATATAGATGGAGAAATAGTTGTGTTTGAAGAAGTAACCATTGCAATGGTGAAGTAGGTAGAGGTGTTTTTTTAAAAGGGATTTCGGTAGAGATGATGGGATCATAGTGCCCAGAAAAGAAACATAGAGGTGGTCGGAAAAGAAATTTAGGGGTGGCGGATGGTGATTTGCAGGCTAATAGGATCAGAAGTTTTCTCGTTGGATGTGACATTCGTGACAAAACCGGATACACCTTAGTACTTACAAACTCAAATAAGCGTTTAACCGCTTATTGCGTAACGAACAAACGAATAATCGAACGGGTCTGGTTATGACTCGGATATCCCGAGGGGCCATCTATAAATGATATACGTCTATTATAGGCCAACATATTGATATTAAGGCCTTAGTATGATAGCAAACTAATTAAACGAAAACATGCTCGTTTAACTATCCGCTGTGAACTTAAACGCGAAAGATAGTTCCAAAACGAGCATTGTATCATCCGTTAAGCCGAAAAAGATTTACCAAACACTTGTTGGGGATGTTTTAAGTGATCCGTGAAAATATTTTCGATTTTTATGAACAAATAGTATGTTTTTCTAAATTTAAATAAAATTGGCTGAAAAACACTCGTTTTCGCGCTGTTTGTCGTACCCGATATATTTTTCTCGCCAAAAACCAAACCCGAAGTAAATTTGGAATCGGGAATTCGCATATGCCACACAAAATAAGGAATAATATATTAAATGGGAGGCCAAGGGGGGGCTAAAAGTTGGCGGCCGCTATAAGTGGTACCCACCTTTTTTGTTGTAAATTTCACATATAAGACTTTGTGCACATCCTTTAACCATAAAAAAATTCTGGATAACTTCTGGACAAATTCTGGAGCATCTTGCCATACAAAAACACTAGGTAAAAGCTCAAATTTTTTATGGTTCAACACTTGTTTTGACAATTTTACTTGCATAAGAAGGAAGTTTAATTGATAAAAATCACTTCTAACTATGCAAAAAACTCTAAAAATAGTTCAAAAACATATTTTGATCTTACACATGGTTAGGAATCTGAATTGATATCTTTTTTGGCCATAAACGGATTAGAGGGTTCAAACGACAAAAACGGTTCAAAAGTTTGGTTTAGACCCCTAACCGATACCCTAACTTTCATGGCTGGCCTCTTGATGATACATGCTTGGTTTGTGATATAGGACCTGTACTTAGCTTATTTAGAAGCACGAGAACCCGGAAATTGGATTAAAAGAGTGAAAACGGGCGAAAACCGCAAAGGTAATACCGAAATACTAGATTACGGGCTGTTTAGTTTAAGGTTATGACGTGCATATTTTTAGGTCATGAAATTTTTCATGGATATTAGGGACCATATCATTGAGTCCCTGTTAAAATTTGGCAATTTTTCGACCATCCGAGAATATTTGGTGAATTTATTACCGAATTTGAGCGTTTATTTGGGAAATATAATTAAAATTCTTGAAAAATTATGAAATTTTTTGGGAAAATCATATTTGATATATTATGATCACATATGAAATTTGGGGTCATTTGGAAAACCCTAGGTATGTCTTATGCATTTGCGTTCATTCAGATTTTCGTAGTCGTTTTCGGCTCGAAAATGATATTTGGTAAGATTGTTAGATTCTAGAATTTCTACAGGTTATTTTGGGAAGTGTTTTGGTCACTCAAGAATTTTGGCGGATTTCTCAGAAATCATTTGGTATAAACGGATGATTTTCGGGCTAATTATAGCACATAAAATGATATCTTTTTAAATTTATAAATCAGTAAATAATACCAGAAATATTTTTATAAAAAATCTACATATTTTATTTAATAAGTTCCTAAATTTTTATATTCTAATGATTAACGGATAACTAATTATGCTAATTTGAAGATTAAACAAGTTTAATTCTGACGAAAACGGCAAGTTCGTGATAAACGAACTTGTTAGAATATCAGAACATCAAAAGTGATCAAAAAGCATAATTTCGGATTAATTATGTAAAAAAGAACTTTTTGTGAGAAATCCGGACAATTTGGATAGATTGTGCGCGTTTTTCTCCAGATCAAACTGAATAAACGGAAACGAGCCCCGTAGCGAATCCAGACCCCTAATACGTGATCTTTCTTTATAACTTAATTATTTTATCAACCAACACGTTTACCCAAGTTTACTTCCCCATAACTGTTTTCCAATCGCATAAATGAGCAACTTGGCCCAGCTGGTGAAACGAGGAAACTGAGTCATGTTCGATTTTAAACATCAAACATTGAACAACATCACAATCTAAACCTACTAACACTTTCTGGGTATTACAGCCACACCCAGACTAGCTATACAGCCCAGCTTAGTATAAAGATTATAATAATATTAAAATATTAATATTATTTTAATATTAACTATAGGGACTAAGTGATAACAAGGGAAACGGACCCCGAGTTGACCTCGCACTGAGTGCCTACAAAACCGTGAGTTTCATGACCCCACCCTTTAAACTGTTTTACGAACTTTTGGGTGAAAAGCATGTTAATATGCATTATCTATCTGAAAACGGTTCAGAACGTAAAATACCTGAACCTTCATATATGAAAAGTCCCTACAAACATAATGATAAACTACGTGCTGATGAAAGGTGATTATTATAGTGATTGATATATTAAATGGAAACACTACGAATGCCAAAACATAACGAAATCACACGTGACAACCTGTTTATACAAATACGCTATATAATGCTAAACACAACAGGTTGGGGAAATAACGTGGTCTATAATGGCCATGGGGATAACGTGGTCTGTGATGATCATGGGACTATAGTGGGCGGAAGGAGAGCCACAATAGTAATAAACTAAAGTTGAGTATGGCCTATGAGCCAAGTTCTGCTGCAACTTATAAACTAAAGTTGAGTATAGCCTATGAGCCAAGTTCTACTGCAACTTATAAACCAAAGTTGAGTATGGCATATGAGCCAAGTTCTGCTGCAACTTATAAACCAAAGTTGAGTATGGCATATGAGCCAAGTTCTGCTGCAACTTATAAACCAAAGTTGAGTATGGCATATGAGCCAAGTTCTGTTGCAACTTATTAAATGAACTAACTTGATTATGATATGAGTGTCAAAAAAATATTGTGATTATAAATGTTGTGGGCGGAAAGGGGGCCACGGTGATTGGTGATACATGATAAATACTACATTTGTGTGTGTATATATATATATATATAAATATATATTTATATATATGTGTGTGTGTGTATACGCATTATGTGAACAGATGTAGGAAATATTGTGTGTAGAAAATACTAATTATTTGTGTATATACTGTGTAATGTTTAAGTTTACGTGGAACTATTGTGGGTGGAAAGGAGGCATAGTGGTTGAATTTACGGGAAACCGTTGTGGGCGGAAGGGGGGGCCACAATGATTGATGTTACGCGGAAAACGAATGCACGTATTACGAACGAACAACCACGATATCGTAATTTCAAATTTTATTATAAACTAATACACATATATACGTGCATACAAAGATACAGATACACATATATAAACGTATTACATTTTCTTACATACGCACGTACCTACAAGCTATGACCGTGTGGTACGCAGAACTGATTTCGTTAAAACTTACGAAACTCACCAACTATTTGTAGTTGACCTATTTTAACGTCCTTTTCAGGTATTCGAAAACATGGAGTAAAGTGCTTATGTGCTATCTGTTTGAGTTGTGATCGATATGTAATCTGGTACAAGCATTCAAGTTAAAAGTGAAACAGTAGACAGACTAGTTTTGATTGTGACACCTAGTTAGTAAAAGAATTTAGAACAATGTAATTTATTGTAAATTAGTTAGTAATGTTTCTTTATGAACAATGTATTTGATACCAGTTGTATCTGTTACATTACCGTTTTACGCTTCCGCAAACCGCTTAACGGGGTGTGACAGAAGTTGGTATCAGAGCCATTGGTTATAAAGGATTAGGTTATCCCTTGGGATACCTATAATATAACCGTAGGTTCGATTATCACTGGGAAAGTTAATAATGAGTAACGATAGATACTGATGGATGCCGAGATGAACTCGTAGGGCAAGTGAGTTATTATGGTCCGGAACGTAATAACAGACTTGCTTGTACGAGGGAATTCGGGGAGAAGTCGCGGAACATACTGATAGGTAAAAATGGCAACATACGTGTATAAAGGTGATGTTGAGTATATATGTAACGTGCATACGTGCTTATCTGAAACGAGGTATAGGGATACGTGTACGTACGGTAATACCGATATTATGGAATCTTATCGAGACGAACATTATATTCGGTTATGATCAATACTAATCCCTATATTAATTAAAATTATATTTTACCAAAATTAATATTATATTTTATTACAATTAATATTGTATCTGTACATAATAAATAAAATATTTTATTTTTGCCCTAATTAATAATATCCTCTACTCTGATTAAAGCTATTGGAAAATGCTATTTTATGACTAACTGTTACACCAAAGGATATCGAGATCGGGTAGCCTTATAACAAATAAGGAACCGGTGTTGCCTGTAAACGAGAATACGAGAACACTTAACCGAGTTCAAACTAAATATGGTGATATGACGGAACCACTAAGGGGCTTAATATGCAAAGCCTGGGAAAGAACCGTTGGAGTCGTGTCCTATAAACAATGATTTCAAGAAAAAATATATATATATACATATAATACCTCTCAGCCTGGGTCTAACCTTTATTTCATATACTCGTTTCTTTGACACTAAACTAAACTATTTTCTGGTCATCCTTCCATTTCTGTTGTTTGAAAAACAAACACCATCCCTGGGGAAAATACTTAGTGATGAATCCAACTTATTAAATTATAAATATAATAACTACTTTATTGAGTCTCTAATTCTATAAACAGACAGTGACTACCAGTACATATAATGTATTAATGATATTTCAAAAAGAAATATTAATAGTAATAATTTTCTTTACATATCACTAGTACAACTAATTCTGATGAACCTCCTTAACTAGCAAACTCTTCGAATCATCTATGTTCGAGAACCTTCAACCTCTCCTATATTTCGCTATTTCAATCAATTTCTATAAAAATGAAACCCCATAATCACGAAATGATGGTGTGCCCTGACTAGAATGCAACCTACTTGCCTCCAACCAGTAAACTAATACTTTTATTAAGCCTGACATGCCTACGAATACTGAATGACCTGGCGAAAGAATATATTTTATGATTATAGTTAACAAATATTCAGAAGTCAGGTGGAATATGTACGTGCATTCCCATTATAACGTACTGATTAAACTCATAACGAGCAAATATCTACCTACGGGAGAGACCGAACAAAAACAACTTCCCAATAATGGGATCATACCGGAACAATTTTTGTACAAGTTGTGAACTGTTTATAATTGTTATAACGCGTACTTGGATAGATAAGGATAGTACGGTATTGTCGTGTATAGATTCTGATACTCCATACAAGCATATGGTGGTGCGCTATGCTAATATGGAGGACGATTTGGGCATTTTTAATACAAACATTGACCCCTATTTGGTTAAAATTTATTGTCATGAGATGACAATTTTCAATATATATGCAAACTTTGGCTTATGTTAGGCTAATTTTACGTACTATCATTAGTATTCAGACTCGAGAACAAACCCGTGTGATACATACGTGTTAATTGAAATACATGATTACTTGTTAATGTGATTTCTTTGTGATTAGTTGCGTAAGTGAATTTTATTAATTGTGGGATAATTGGTTATTGTTATAGAATGGCCCCGAAGAAAGTAAACACATTATCTGAGGCAGATGTAGCCGAGATGATCGCTCGGCAACTACAAACAGTACTTCCGACTATAGCAGCACAATTCGCTGCCGGTGTTAATACAACTATGAATACAAATCAAGTACCGAACACTAACGCGGTCGTAAATACTAATCCCCCGGAAAATACTAATACAACTACAAATACTTCCTCGATAAATACTAACACTATCACAACTAATACTCCCCCGTTGAATACTAATGCTACTCTCAATCATGATAATCCCCCACCAAACTTGAACAATAGCCGTAACAACCAAAATCCCCCGCAACACGGATACCATCTTAAGCACTTCATGATGTGTAAACCTATGGATTTTAGTGGTACTGAAGGACCAAATGGACTAATAAAGTGGATTGAAAGGACTGAATCCATCATTAATATCACCAGTTGTCCACCAGAATGTATTGTCAAATTTGTTACCTCTACATTTTTGGACCACGCGCTTATGTGGTGGAATACAGTTGTGCAAATTCGGGGACAAGAAGTAACCAATCGTATGTCTTGGGAAGAACTTAAAGATCTGATGTTAAAACACTTTTGCTCGATAAGCAAAATTCAGAAATTAGAACAAGAACTTTGGAACCTAGAAATGAGGGGTGCAGATCATCTGGAATATACCCACCTCTTTAACGAACTGAGTCATCTAGTTCCATGTTTAGTTACCCCAGAACCTAAACATATTGAACGCTATATTTGGGGTTTAGCCCCCGAAGTCAGGAGTTTGGTTAATTTAACTGGCCCTGTAACTTTCGAAAATGACGTGTTACAAGCCGGCATTGTAACTTCTGATTTGATTAGAAGTGGTGCGTTAAGAATGCTCGGGGAATCATCTGGTATAAAACGAACCAATTATGGAGCGAGAATACAAGAAAGACAACAGAATAAACGTGCGCGCCCTGCAATACAAAATTATGCTATGATCAGTTCTGATGTGAAGCAAGATAAGTATAACGAGCCTTTGCCTAGATGTGGAAAATGTGGTTATCATCATGTTGGTGAATGTCGGACCAATATGTGTCACAAATGTGGGAAGGTGGGAAACTATGCCCGAAATTGTAGAACCGTTATGAATACTATAAATCCACCAACCCAACACCAGGACTCACAACTACCCCAACCTCAACCAACACGACAACGACCAGTCTACCAAAACCAACCCATACTAAACTGTTATGCCTGTTATGAGTGTGGTAGTGTAAAGCACATCAAGAAAGATTGCCCTAGATTGAACCCAATTGCAATGGAAAGACAAAGGCAAGGACCGGCATCGACGTCCAACTCGACTAGGGGTCACGTATTGTGAATAACCGGATAGAACAAATGTAGTAACATGTACGTTCTTAGTAATGCCTAATATACTTTAGCTTATTTATTACGGGCACTGATAGACGTTTCGTTCCTACAAATTGTTATCTTGGAAAATATACCGGCTATTAAAATAACAATTTTGTATACTATAGAAACCACCAAAAGTAAGACTATAAATACTAACCATACTACTCGAAAAACTACCCTCTTAACCTAAACAACTAGCTATTCCCTATCGATGCACTCTCGGTGGAAGTGAGGAGTTATTGTGTAATAGTCAGTATGGACTAGTTAATTGAGTACAAATGAAAGTTATATATAGAAATAGAACTGTTATGCTGCCTTTTCTAGATAAAGAAGTGATCCCGTACACGGAACAAAACCTAGTACCCTAATGCCTTTTGTATACCTGTCTTAAATTATATATCTTAACAGCTACATCAAGGATTCATGGATACCCCGGCGGAGGGAACACTTTTCTACTATTACTTAAATTTGTCCTCCTAATTCCAAAAAAAAAAAACAGAGCCGAGATTACGAATGGAAAGTGATGGAAAGTGAAACAAAGAAATAGCATATCCCCCCCCCCCCCCTCCCCGATGAAACACGGATGAGAAGAACTATACTATCCGTAACCGAAACTTGAACTTTAAACAAAGAAAGGACCCTTGACCCGTCATCTTCTTCCCTCTCCATTGTGAAAGACGAATCACCCGAGCCCGACCCTTTATCTGTTTTATCAAATTTCTCAACTTTGTTGAAGATTGAATGTTAATATATTTATATGTTGCTATAAACTGAGAGTCACTAGAATATGTTGCATGGTCAGGTAAATGTCTAACAGCTGCAACTTGAATGTTTTCTGGTAATAACTATAATTTTAATTGAACATTGAAATTGATCGTTTGTAAAACCCTTGATAATACTTTAAACATTCTTCTTTTATGCCTCTTTTTGTTGGAATCCTAAGTGTTTTACTGAGTTCTACTGTTGATAAATTAGAGCATTGTATTTAAACTTGAAATCATCTCAACCTGTATTCATAAATCATAATCGGTATTTTCGTTACTTAAGTGAGCTGGGCCACTCATGAGCTACTAGAGATTGGCTAGCTAAAAGCTCGAATATGCCGAGCTTGAGTGAGCTCGGGCCCAAGCTTCACTTAGCTTGTGAGCCTAAACGAGTCTGGTATTTATATAGCTTTTGTCTAATATATATATTAAATATATTCACATAATAATTTTATATAAAATTACAAAAAATAACTAGATACTATGCATTGTCATATTTCAATATAACTATAAACGTAAATATATAATAACAAATAATAAATGAGACGAGGCCGAATCATTCAGAGTTAGAGATTTACTGCTTTAGAATATAACTAGAAACAAATCAAACTAGAGTTCTTTAGGTTCGTAATCGAACCAAACATTTGACGGAAAGCACGTTTAGTTTCATTTATTTAATATACAAACGAATATGAACAAAAATTTTTTTCATTTAGTTTATTGGCCAAATGGATGACGTTAGTACCGTGATAAGATTTGAATCTCATTGCATTATTGTCGATTGATTTCATTTAAACTGAAAATTTTAAATTTACCAAACCTAGGGAACCAAAAACGTAATTTACTCAAATAAGAATGACAAGTTAGAAATAAATAATTCCACGTATTGGTCGTTAATAACCTCATATTTAAAAATTACTACCAACGGTCCAACTTTTCAACTATTTTTGGGCCTTCGCTAAAAAACACTTAACGTCGCTAAGTTTTTTCTGAGTTTCAAACCGATGTTTTAGGGCTTTTGATCGGAAGAAAGATACGAGTAGACTGATGTAAAACTTCTCGAAACGGTGATTCAAATGGTGATTCAAAAACGTAATTTACTCAAATAAGAATGACAAGTTAGAAATAAATAATTCCACGTATTGGTCGTTAATAACCTCATATTTAAAAATCACTACCAACGGTCAACCTTTCAACTATTTTTGGGCCTTCGCTAAAAAACACTTAACGTCGCTAAGGTTTTTCTGAGTTTCAAACCGATGTTTTAGGGCTTTTGATCGGAAGAAAGATACGAGTAGACTGATGTAAAACTTCTCGAAACGGTGATTCAAATGGCTTAATATTTGTTAATTGGAAATTCAAACACCCGAATTGAAACACTGTTTTGTCGTTTGGATCACCGTTTCGAGATAAGTTTTGCATCAGTCGACTCGTATCCTTCTTCCAATCAAAAGCCCTAAAACATCGGTTTGAAACTTGGAAAAAAACTTAACGACGTTAAGTGTTTTTAACGGAGGTCCATTGAGACAAAAATAGTTGAGAGGTTGGACCGTTTGTGGTAATTTTTAAATGTGAGATTATTATCGGCCAATACACAAAATTTAAGATTATAATTTGCCAATAAGAATAAACATTTAAAGGGTGAAATTGCAACTCTGGTTTCATGATTATGCACACTTGTTACAAGTTACCTAATACTATTAAACTAAATCTCTTTACACTGGTTTTCTTGTATTGAGACGTCTAAAGATCATTTGCAACTTTCCTAAGCTCGTGTTTAAGGATTTTACCAGTTGATGTTTTTGGTAGCTGCTTTACAAACTCCACCTTCTTAGGAACCATAAATCTTGGCATGTTTTTCTCACAATATGCCAAGATTTCAGTTTTAGTCGTTTCCCCGGTACTGTCTTTCAACACAATGAAAGCACAAGGACTCTCCCCCCACCGCGGATTAGGCATGGCCACCACCGCGGATTCTAGTACCGCGTGATGTTTAAATAAAATCGACTCCACTTCTAAACTACTTATATTCTCTCCCCCTGAAATAATGATGTCTTTCGACCTGTCCTTGATTTCCACATATCCATCCGGATGGATAACTCCAATATC
This sequence comes from Bidens hawaiensis, assembly GCF_021521415.1. Taxonomy (NCBI): domain Eukaryota; kingdom Viridiplantae; phylum Streptophyta; class Magnoliopsida; order Asterales; family Asteraceae; genus Bidens; species Bidens hawaiensis. Next base: position 186,014 of record NW_027505182.1, read on the forward strand.
ACCAGTAAAGAACCATCCGTCTCGAAAGGCTTTCGCATTCTCATCGTCATCCTTTAGGTAACCTTTCATGATGCTACTTCCCCGAAGCACAACCTCGCCCATCGTCTTCCCATCATGCGGAACACCCTCCATCGTTTTCGTGTTCTTAACATCCACATCCGCGAGCGAGAGGATACTCACACCCTGGCAAGCCTTTAGTCGGGCTTGATGACTTCTAGGTAGTTGATCCCATCCGGACCGCCACTCGCACAACAGTGCCGGTCCAGTGGCCTCGGTGAGGCCATATGCATGGGTTATATGGAATCCTAACTCCTCCATCTTCTCCAAGAGCGCCGCTAGTGGGGGCGCTCCACCCGTGAGTATCTTGACTTTCGAGTCAAGACGCTCACTGGGTTTACCCTCCAAAAGAATATTCAACACAACTGGTGCACAACACATGTGAGTCACCTTATGGTTTGCAATGCTCTTATACATTTCGCCAGCGGTGGTGTGGCGGATCAACACGTTTGTGCCGCCTCTTGCTGCCACGCCCCACGTAAACGTCCAACCGTTACAGTGAAACATCGGTAAGGACCACAGGTACACCGGCTCGGTACCCATTTCCCATCCTAGAATCAAGCTCATCGTGCTCAAATAAGCGGCACGGTGGCTACTAACCACCCCTTTTGGCACCGAGGTGGTTCCCGACGTGTAAGTCAATGCGATCGCATCCCATTCATCTTCAACATCTTCACCAGTGTATTGTGGATTACCATCTTGAATGAGTTGTTCATATTCTAACTTGTTGTCAACACGAACACCGGTTGGGGCTTTGATGTCATCGATCACGATAACCTTCGGCATAATTGGTTGGATAGAAGAGTGGTTGTCTACATGCTCCGACGTTAATAACCGAAGCCCTTGAGATGCTACCGGGACAAACTCATAGTCAACAAAGAAGATCTTTGCTTCGGAATGCCGAAGAATAGTGGCTATGTTTTTAGCGTCTAGCCTCGTGTTCATTGTGTTAAGCACGGCTCCAGCCATTGGAACTGCGAAATGCATCTCGTACAACGCTGGAACGTTTGGTGCAAGTATCGATACCTAGTAAAGATCTAATGTTAATTAGAATGGTGTGCAACATATGCAAGATTTAGAATGGCAAGAAACTTACCACATCATTCTTGGCAACATTAAGCGAGCGAAGAGAATATGCAAGACGGCAACACCGCTCATATGTTTGGCTCCAGTTGAACTGGAGTCCCTCGTATATGATCGAAGTGCGGTTCGAGTAAACCACGGAGGCTCGCTTGATGAAAGTGAGAGGGGTAAGAGGGACATGATTTGCTAGACACTTTGCAAGTCTATTCATTAATGCTGATCAGTAAATTCAACACCACTCAGTACCCCCTTAGGTTTGGAAACATGAGGATATTATGATCATCCATATAAATACGATAATAAGGTACTCATGTTGGATCTTCTGCCGTATAAGCAAAACTTATAAATTTGACTAACAGTCACTATCTATCTAGCATCTCATTCTGCCGGCACCCTCCAGTGTCCGAAAACCACAGCTACAAGAGAAATAATATACAAACAAATATATCTTAATAAATGTCTTTATTGCATGTTCATCTTGCGTAAACGACATTTCAATTGTCGTCATGATTGTCGTAAATATACAATCATATTACATAGAATAAAAGTTTGTTTTTGTTTTATCTTTATTAAATTACAAATTAATACTATTATATTTAAAAGAACTTTTATTATATTTTTGTTACAAAAGGATTTCATTAAGTTTTTCTAAAAAGAAAAGTAGGTATTGGTAAAAAAAAGCATATTTATCACTGATATCAACAAAAAATTTATTAAAATAGTGTTTTTAGTAATTTTTTTAAAGACAGAAGATGGATTATAAAAATATAAAAAAAAATGAAGCCTAGAAAGATGCTAAGGCGTAACAGTTACACGAGAATACGAATACACAACCCGATACGACACACTATTTCACCGCATAGACCAATCAAGATTTGTTAGCTCTGATTTTTTACCAAAAGAAAATAGTCGTTTTGATCTCCGGCACGTTGATGGAATGGGTGCTGAAGTTATTGAAGATCTTTTCGTTGTGACTCCTCCCTCAATAAGCACGACATAGCACCGACAATGATCGTGCGTAACACCTTTTTATCAGGTTAGGTGCAATGTGAGAGCGCGGGATTGCAAGAACCTCTCTATGAGATTTCTAATAAGGAGCCAGGATGCACCATCAATTCCTGATGTGATCCCACACTGTCTTCGCAAAGGAACAGAGAACGAGAATACGTGTCATCTAGGAGAGCGACAACCCTCATGGGAAAATCCTTGTGATAATGTTGTATGACCTAACCAATGGGTGAAGGGTTCGAATCTTACAATATGCATTCAGGTATAGAGGTGAGTAACAGGTGTCAATTAAAAAGAGTAGGAGAAACACAACCCAGCTTTCCAACATAAAACCTATTTTCCAATGGCACTACTTAGTTTTTCACATAAACAAAAAGAAAAACTTTGTTTTGACACTTAAAAGTGGACAGAGCTACATAGTGCCCACATTGTTGATAAACTCTTGCCATAGCGGCATAGGGTGTTTAGACTCATCAATTAGTGTTAGTTAAGGTACCACAAAAAGAGCAATATATAGGTTTAAAAGTAAATTTTCGACGGGTGTGCTCAATGTTCAGAAAAAGGAACATATTGCCACGTAAGCACACTCGTTAAAAACTATATACGAACGTTACTAAGTTTAATTCTAAACAGGCCAAGTAAAGGGGCATTTTTACACTTAGATGGTTAGATGTGCATATTTGCTTTTCACAAGTCACTTGATAAATAACCAAACATTTTTCTTAAATCATACACAAAACAACAGACGGCATACGCATTCTACCAACAAGTGGCGCTCAGCAAGAACACAACAAACTCAAGAAACCTATTTTCTTGAAAAACCTATACACTAAACTATATTATATATAAATTATAGAAGGTCTTTAGCTAGTCTCACTGGTGCGTCCTGTAAAAATGCCACCTCACTATTTGGTGCAGTTAACAGATGATGATCCACTTCATCTTCTTCACTCTCCATTGTGAAAGACGATTCACCGGAACCCGACCCTTCATCTGTTTCAACAATATTTTCAACTTTGTTGAGGATTTATTAATACATTATATTTGCAATAAACTAACACTCACTGGAATATGCTGCATGATCGGGTAAATGTCTAACAGCTGCAACTTGAATGTTTTCTGGCAGTAAACAATTGCAAAAAGAACCTGTTTATCAAAATAAATTGAAATTTTGAAATCACTCTTTTAATTTTTTTATTTTTTTTTGCAAGAAAGTCAAACCCAAACATACCAACTTTAGCCAAACGGTTGACCCATCCGGGGATTGGTTTTCCGGTCAACTGCATGCTGACTTCATTAGTGAAATGATTGCAGTTTTTTGCAGTCAAATGATAAGTGTCACCATGATATTTATTAGAAAGATTTTCCATGAATGACCGAAATTCTGGTGGAGACATGTTAGTGGTGCCCAAAGGAATGGACCGCCTGAAGATAAAACCCGGGCAGCTTTTGGGTTCCACCTCAAACACCCCGCTGGTCGGGTACTCGTGGGCCCCAAATGCATATTCCATGTCATATACTGGTTTATCATATCAAAGAATGCAAACATATTACTTAATCAGACACATCAATTACATAATTTTCGATGCATCAATGATGTGTCTAAAACCAACTGCAAAACTTGTTCACATTAAATGTCCACTTTCGATATTTTATTTGCACATTTGCATGAATCGATATTTATGTTATTTATTTGTGAATTTGTAGAAAAAACGGTTACTGTAATGAAAACGAGGAAATCAGGAAAAATGAACAGAAGTCGGAAATATTTGGAACCTTAGGCATGATAAAGAACACGTTCGGGATATGCAGCTGCGTGGTTTCCTTTGTTTTCAGATCATTATGAGCTAATTCTTGTTTATCACTTAGGTTAGATAATACTTGATAGTTTGTGACGATTCGTATGTTGATTTCAGTGATGTTTTTGTTGGTTTCATAATACTAGTTCGTTTAATATTTCATTCTTCATGCGTATTCGATATAACTTAATTAAAAACCCATTTTGTGTGGATAATTTGATCTTAGCATTTTGGAAAACCCGTATGACCACTTATTTCATTGTTAGATTTGATAACTTTTGTTTACACTTCTAGAACAACTGACTATATGGATGGTCATTGACAAATATAGGGTTTTAGTTGATTACTTGAGTGTGCATCCATAGACATATGCTTTAATAAAACTAGTATTTAACTATTTATGTTAGAAATCCCCTTATGATTGTTTCTTTGTACTATAGTCTACAAGCTTTACTGTTAGATCATGTGTCTATAGTGTTAGCATTCTAAGAGTTGTGGGATCCTGGGATTAGATAACCTTAAAAGGTGTTTAATCCACTTTCGAGTATTCCAGCTTATTTTATCGTCAGAGCTTCATTCAGGTGATGTTAGGTGGCTCCAAAATGGTTGTAAAAATCCCGACTAGGCGCCGATTAATCCCTGATTAATCATTAGTCCCCACCCTGCTGAAAAATCTTGGGCTATAGACCAGTTAATCAGTCAATGGTCAAATCCAGCCAAAATCGAGATTAATCGGACTTGTCGGCTTTTTTGGCGAGGTTCCGGCCAAAATCGGCGGTTTCTGACGTGATTCCAGCCAAAATGTGTATGTGTATATACGAAACTGAAAATTCCATATAAAAATGTGTGTATGCATGTATAACTGAAAATGATACATTAAAGTCTGATCCGATTAATCCCTATTAATTGCTAGTCCCCATCCTACCGCCTGACTAGCGACTACACCAACTTGTCTACAATGTGTTTTATCACTTTAGCTTTAAGAAGAATCACATGATTACGTGTCCATGACGAAATTCTAGTCTAGTTCCATATTTCACATGCTTATTTCTAATTCTCCGTAATCTCATACAAGTTGTTACTAGTTCAAAAGGATTCAACACCTAGGTGATACTTTTCTCAGATTAATTTCCTACATCTGTTAGTTAAAATTAGACTATGGTTTTAAAAATCCCGACTATTTGGTCAAGACCGGTCAAAATTGATTGGTTATAAACTCCAATCCGATTGATCGCTAGTCCCTACTCCACCGCCCGACTGGCGCCTAGTGAACTAGTACATCAAACCATCTCAACTATCATCTATACTGATCATTGGTTAACCGATATCGATTTCAAACACGAATGGAAAGTAATAGTGTACGTACCTTCAATACCAGAATGGAAGATTCCAAAGCCTAACCAGTAAAGGTAATCATTAACAGGGGTGAGATCGTACACGTTAAGATACAGCAAAGCAGCATCTTCATTGTTTCCTCCGTTTCTGAGCTCTCTGGACGAGTTAATCGGAAACAGCCGCATTGTAATATGCTTACGCAAACAGATGCACTACTTTGCCCCTGTTTAATCCGTGTAATTGTTTCTCCGGTGATGATTATCGGAGTAAACCCTAAAGTCTCCTTTACAAAACCCTACAAATGAAGATAAAAGGCAATTGATGAAGTGATAGAGTGAATTGAAGATAGAGCAAGGATTTTTATGCGCTCTTACATTGATTTTCAGCTGCAACTTGAGGCCCTATGTGGTGGTGGAGTCTGTCAGTGAGAGAGAGAGAGAGAGAGAGGTATGTGTGTTGTGTCTGATATTTTTCTTTAGTTAAAATTAAAACTTAACCATGCTATCTTATTATTTTCGAATTTCAAACTTATGGGATTTTTTATCGGAACAGGAATACGAATTAGCTGATGCAAAACTTACCTAGAGGTGTTTCAGACAACAAAATGATGTTTTAAACTTACCTCGAGGTGTTTCAAACGCTGCTTCAACACAAATCAAGTCGTTTGAAGCAGCGTTTCTATATAAGTTTTACATCAATTGACTCAGATCCACCTTCTGATAAAAATCCCTAAAACATTAGATTGAAATATGAAGAAAACTTAACAGAGTTAAGTTTTTTAAAACGGAGGTCCAAGGAGAAAAAATAGGACACAAGGTCGGGGACTGATGGCAAAAACTTTTTAAGGTAAGATTATTATCAATCAACTACAAAAATAAGGGATTATTAAGGTCCAATTTGCCTAAGAATTATGTGTTTTACATAAATTATTATATTTCAAATGATGATGGAGGAGAGAGAGATGGCGTATTTTAAGTCGGTTTTGATTGTGAGAAGAATAAAGCGTGGCTAGAGTTGATGTTAAGTCAATGTTGAAGCCTCTATGATGCTCTTGGATGTTCATATGTATATGTTTCTCATGTTAGTTTATGACTTTTCACTATAGTTTTGAGAATCGAATATGATTTTATGATTGGCATATTATACCATAACTAACAGGTGTTGATATTTTGGTTGTGAGTTAATGTACAATGCTTAAATGATACTAATGCAACCAGAAAAAGCTAGTTAAAAACTGTAGAGGTTTGTATCCACATAAAATGTATGTGTGACGACGAGTGTTAGCGTTGTTGTTTTGTGTCCTTGAAATTATGGGTTCAAGACATGAGAAATAGTCTTTTGCACAAGGTGTAGAGTAACGCTACATACAAAGGTACGCGGTTTTAACAGTTTAATTGTCGTCCAAAGAAAATAAACGGAAGCTGGACAGATATTTAGAGATGACATGTTAGCTAATTTGAATAATTAATTCGTAATAATGAAAATACAACTAATATGCTTTAAATGGCCTTTACACGAAAATTAAATAAACTAATCCCACTACTTCAACTAAACACATTAAGTAAAGGGAAACCAAGTAAATGCAAGTGCAATGGCAACATGGGACTAGTAACGAATCTTATACATTATTACGTGACTTTGGGTACGTAACACGATCCAACCCCTCTCCAAACATGCGTAAATGCTCTATGTCAAACACTAGGTACACCCTAATACATAGAGTCCTTTGTGGTGATCTTTTGGTTGAATGAACCGGGTCTCTTCAACTTGTCCAATTTATGCTTTTCAACCGAATAAGAGGTAGAATACTTATGCTTTTCAGTGCGTATCTTTGGTAGAAGTCTAGAGTTGGATGTTCAAATGGAGCAATCTCTCTCTCTCTACCTCTCTCTCTCTCTCTCTCTCTCTCTCTACGGATTCTTCTTAATAGATCCGATCTTATTCAGATAGTCAAAGAATCTTCGAGGTCCAAGGGAAGAAACAAACTAAAAAGGATTACTTTACAATTTGAATAATTTAGAGGATATTTGGTGCCCTTTAAGAACCGGTGTATAAAATTACGTCTCTCTCTTTTAATTGGATAAATAATAAGTTAAATAATATTATGTGGTCGAAATTGTAACTCTTGTGTATCATCTTGCTATCCCTTTTACATTATTGCAAGCTTGTAACCTGAAGAGGTATGTACCCGCCTCAACATCGAGCGAGGCGGGTCAACCCACAAGATATGGACAAGAGGCTTGAAATCAAGACATTATGAAGGCACAAAGCCAAAACCTACGCGCATGGCGCATATCACATATGCTCACGCATATCACATATGCTCATGCATCACATGCTCAGGCATCATATGCTCAGGCACCACAGATGCTCAGGCATCACATATGCTCAGGCATCACATATGCGCGTGGCGCATCCGCGCGTGGCGCATATCACATCTGCGCATGAAACATCTGCGCGTGAGAATAAAGAGAAGACCTCGCGCATCCTCAGGATAGGCGCGTATCACACATGCACATAATCAACCTCGTCCTTATCCAAATCAGGATTAGGGCAACCTTGATTGTGCACGTCAGACAACCTTCCAGAAGGTATCTTTTTAAGGAATAAGAATATGCTGATGTTGACAGCTGCCAAATGAAAGGTGGACAACTCAGCATGACACATGTGCTACCACGTGATTACAACCAATGAGAAAGCACCAGGTGTCCCAGAGGACACGTGGCGCAGAGCAATTGGAGGAGGCCAACAAAGCCCTAATTGGGTCTGAGCCCAATCATTGGAAACCCTAGCACTATAAATACCACATCAACTCCACAAGGAGAGGATCATCCAATTACACTCAATCACACAGTATTCAGCTATATTAAGCAATACACTCCAAATTCCTTACTCTCATATTATTATCTTCTCCTACAAATACTTATTCTCACACCGGAGGGTTACCCCAAAGAGGACCCCTCTGTCCCTTTCTGAGGGGTAAGTTTACGGTGCTGTTCATTTTGTAGGTGGAAGAACCCAGATCCAAGAGAACCATCGGTGAAATAGCATAATCACACCCGAGGAAAGTAGATCGTCTACCAGTGAGTCGATCCACGTTTCTTCATTGGCGCCATCACCTGTTACAACGGCAACAAGATCTCATCAGATCTCTAAAAAAAAAAAAACAAATTTTCACCATGGTTTCTGGCGTTCGTAACGTTGATCAAGTTCTGGAGGATATTGAACGTGAGGATGTTAATGATGGACAGCAGTTTCTGAGGGTGCCGCGTGATTCTACGCGCGCCACCAGTAACCGTCCCTTCATCACAACTCCTCATGGCCAGACTGAAACTCCTCCAGACGATCTCACGTTACAAAATCTTGCCGGCGCGAAACAAAAAAGGACCAATGGGTCCAGAAGATGAAACCAGTGACCCCAAAGAATGGCTCATAAACGAGCAACGACGTCTAATGGACAAGTACAATGAGCTGGTCAAACAAAAAAAGTCAGCCGACTTAATACAAAGGCTAGCGTTTGACAAGCAAAACGTTCATGGAACAAAAAGGGCGCGCGCGCCGGAAGAGGGTCATTCTGTTCACACTGCACACACTGAGTTTAGTGATGAAGAAGTGCACAGCATGAGGAAGACGCGAGATACTCATGCAGGAGGCTCACAGCTCCACGCGCACGTGAACATGGCGCCTGGAGCCAAAGCCTATCTGGATCTGCACATACCGTACAGCCCACCAGTTAGAGGGCAAGTGGACGTAACCACACCGTACAGACCAGCCATCTTGGTGAAACATTCAAAGTTCACTGAGCGCATCGCGAAGGCCCCCATTCAGCACAAAACCAAGATGCCAAGTGGTTTGGGCAAATATGACGGCACAACAGATCCAGACGATTTCTTACAAGGGTTTTACAACACTGGAAACCTAGAAAGCTGGACGATGCCAACATTGTGTCACATGTTTGCTCGCTGCCTCACGGGCGCCGCGCGTGTCTGGTTCGAGAGCTTGCCGACTGGGCAGATCGATGGGTTCGAGGAACTATTGGAAAAGTTCCAAGCCCACTTCGTACAGCAGCGCAGACACACGCGCGACCCTGATGACATCATGCACTGCGTGCGCAAGAATGATGAAACGATTGAAGACTACATAACTCGTTTCAATCAGGAGTCTCTGGCAATCGGAGGTATCACTGAGCAACTCTTGCGCGTGGCCTTTATACAAGGCGCGCGCAGTGATCAACTCCGCCGAGCTCTCGTAAGCAGAGATGGCATGCCAACCACTTGGGCCAAACTAATGGAAGCATCGCGAGTCTTCGCGAGAAATGAAAAACAAATTGCCCAAGATAGGGCAAGAGAAAGAGCGCATCAAGCTGAGACACCGCGCAGCAACGAAAGGAGGGGCAAACAGAACTCTGTATGGTCCAGGTTGCAACCAACCAGTTTTTCTTCCGCAGAAAAGCAGGCGCAACCAAGCTCACCCCAGCCCCAAAAAGACGTTCGTAATCGCGGGGAGGGTGACAAGAGGGAAGGCGGCAGAGATCCTAACAGACCTCTGCCAAGAATATGGACTCCCCTCACTAAAACGCCTTCACAGGTGTTAAGCACTGAGAATGTCCAGTTCAAAAGCCCCAAGCCACTACACTACAAGGGACTATCAGACAGTGGCAAGTACTGTGAGTTTCACAAGTCCACAGGACACAACACTGATGCATGCCACCACTTGAAGGATGCAATTGAAAAAGATGTGAAATCAGGCAAGCTGGCTCACCTGGTGAAAAACTCAAGACCAGAAAATGAACAACCAGGAGCCTCAGCCAGCAAAAAGTACAAAAGAATCTGTGTAGCCGAGGGAGGAAGGCAAGGGCAAATATCAAGAAAGAGAAGCGCGCAAATCCAAGGAGATTGGCGCGAGCAACAAGTAATCTTCCCAAGAATCAGGGGAGGCCCTTCCATCAGCAGTCCTCTTTTCATCACTACACACATTGCTCATTATGAAGTGTCAAAAGTCCTGGTGGACACTGGCAGCGAATCAGACATCATGTATGAGCAATGTTTCAGGAAACTGGATCCGGCAGACCAAGCAAGGCTTGAAATTGTGAATGCACCAATCTCTGGTGTTTCAAATGAAATCATTCATCCCCTAGGTCAAATACAATTTGAACTAACCATGGGGGATGAAAAACACAAGCGAGCCGAAGTTGTCAACTTCTTGGTCTTGCCCACCACTTCATGCCACAATATGATCTTGGGTAGGGGAACGATTGCCCAATTCAACGCCATACCGTCGCCAGCGCACGGCGCATTGGGGTTCCCAACACCAACAGGTGTAACTTTTGTATACCGAGATCATTTGTGTGCAGTGACAAGTACTCCGCGGGAAGGGAGAATGAAACTTCCAATGGCAGACAACGCGCCAGAGGAATGGATTCTAAACCCAAAATTCCCGGAGCAAACAATCACAATTGGCGCTACGATATCAGACGACACGAGGTTGAGAATGAAAAGATTGCTCACAGCATATATGTCGGTCTTCGCGTGGCAACACTCTGATATGACTGGGGTTCCGCTAGACCTGGCGCAACATTCTCTCAACACGTTCAAGTCTGTAGAGCCAATTGCTCAAAAGAAGAGAGTCATGGGGGATGAGAAGGCGAGGGCCATGAATGAACAGGTTGAGGATCTATTTCGCGCAAACATCATCCGCCCGATACAATACCAGACATGGGTAGCCAATCCTGTGATGGTAAAGAAAAGTAACGGGTCGTGGAGGATGTGCATTGACTTCAAGGACCTCAACAAAGCATGCCCAAAAGATTGTTACCCCCTCCCAAATATCGACGCAAAGGTGGACTCCGTGGCTCCATTCAAGCTCAAATGTTTCCTGGATGCCTACAAGGGCTATCACCAGATTCAAATGGCACCGCAAGACGAGGACAAGACCGCCTTCAGAACCGACAAGGGTGTTTTTTGTTACACAAAAATGCCCTTTGGTTTGAAGAATGCGGGAGCCACCTACCAAAGACTTATGGATGCCGTTTTCAGCGAGCAAATTGGAAGAAACCTAGAAGTCTATGTGGATGATTTGGTGATCAAAAGCAGGGAGGAAAAACAAATGCTAAAAGACATCGAAGAAACCCTTGGGCGCCTAAAGGAAGTTAACATGAAGCTCAATCCGAGCAAATGCACTTTCGGCGTACAAGAGGGAAAATTTCTAGGTGTAATGGTCACCAAGGATGGTTTCAAGGTGAACCCTGAGAAGGTGGAGGCCATCCTTGACATGCCCTCGCCATCCACCATGAAAGAAGTCCAGAAGCTGAATGGTAGATTGGTTTCAATCAACAGGTTCCTAGCGAACCATGCAAGCAAATCTACCCCATTTGTCAACACATTGAGGAATTGCTTAAAGAAAAGCCAATTCAAATGGACTCCTGAGGCCGAGCAAGCTTTCAGTGAGATAAAAGAATGTTTGATAAATCTGCCCGCGCTCACAGCTCCACTTCCTGGTGAAATTTTAACATTGTACCTATCAGCAGGAGAGCGCGCCATCGGCGCAGTATTGTTGGTGGATCGCAAGGGAATCCAAACGCCAATATACTATGTGAGTCGGGTGCTGACAGATCCTGAGACGCGCTACTCCATCATGGAAAGGTTAGTTCTGTCACTAACACACGCGTCGCGCAAGCTTCATAGATATTTCAATGGTCATCCCATTGAAGTACTGACTGGTTACAACATCCAGCAAGTCTTGCGGCGCCCCGCGCTCTCGGGAAGGCTGACAAAATGGGCGCTGGAATTAGGAGAGCACACGATCGCCTATAAGCCCCATCCAGCAATAAAGGGACAAGTCTTGGCTGATTTCATCGCAGAAGTCCCCGAAGGAAAAATTGAAGAGGCTCAGCGCGAGGTAGACCCTCCGCGAGCCAATGATGAAGAAAATGTGTGGAGATTATTCACCGACGGAGCTTCAAACAACGAAGGATCCGGCACAGGCCTCAAGCTGGTGGATCCAGAGAATCAGGAATATACTTACGCCATCAGGTTGGACTTCAAGAGCACCAACAATGAAGCTGAGTATGAAGCCCTGCTGGCTGGCCTGCGCATCGGGCACAAATTCGGAGTTAAAAAGCTAGAGGCCCATGTTGATTCATACTTGGTAGCAGCACAGGTCAATGGCCTTTATGATGCCAAGGAGAACACCATGCCTCTGTATCTAGAGCAGGCGAAAAAGCTCATCGAGCAATTTGACTGCTTCAGAATCATTCATATTCCGCGCAGTGAAAACAAATCTGCTGACGCGCTGAGCAAGATGGCATCAACCAGCTTCGATCACTTTGGCAAAGATGTCAGGGTAGAAGTAATGAGCAACCCGTCGGTGGGAGCGAAGTCTGTCCTTGTAACTCATACAACCCCTTCATCATGGATAACTCCAGTAATGGAATTCTTGAAGGAGGGAAAAGTACCGGACGATCGCGCACAGGCGAGGAAGATAAGACACAAGTCGCAGAACTATGAACTGCTTGATGGTACATTATATCGACGCTCTTATCTTGGACCGCTCATGAAATGCCTAGATGCTGAGGAAGCAAGCTATGTGATCAGAGAGATACACGAAGGAATCTGTGGAATACATGCTGGCCCGCGCATGGTGGTTGCCAAGGCAATGAGCGCAGGTTACTATTGGCCAGGCATGTACTTGGACGCTTTAAAAGAGATCCAAAAATGCAAAGCATGTCAGAGCTATGCGCCAAACACCATGCGGCCAAAGAACAACTTGATTCCGGTGACCTCCGCATGGCCTTTCCACAAATGGGCAATCGATATTGTGGGTCCCCTACCGCAAGCGCAAGGGCGAGTAAAATTTTTGGTAGTGGCAGTAGACTATTTTACAAAATTGGTTGAAGCCAAGCCACTAGCAAAAATCACAGCCGAAGCGATGAAGCAGTTTATCTGGAGCCACATCATATGCCGTTTTGGCTTGCCCATGGAAATTGTGAGCGATAATGGCAAACAATTCACTGACAGAAAGATATCCAACTGGCTTAAGGAATTGCGCATCAACCAAATCTTCACTTCGGTATACCACCCTCAGGGGAATGGCCAAGTGGAGCGCGCGAATCAAAGCTTGTTAAATGGGCTGAAGAAAAGGTTGGAGGGAGAATCCCATTCTTGGGTCGAAGAGCTACCTAATGTCCTGTGGGCACACAGGACATTAAGCAAAACCAGCAATGGCGAATCCCCGTTCAGCCTAACCTATGGAACGGAGGCAATGATTCCAGCAGAAATTGGATGCCCATCCCATAGAGTGCTCATGATGAGTAAGATTGATAACGAGCGCGAAAGAAGGTTGGATCTCAACTTACTTGAAGGGCGCAGAGAGGCGGCTATCATCAGTGAAGCCAAATACAAGAAAAAACTGGAAAAGTATTACAACCAGCGTGTGAAAGAATGCCACTTCAAGAAAAATGATTTTGTCCTTCGAAACAATGAAGCTAGCCGCGCGATACCCCCGGGAAAAATGTCCCCCAATTGGGAGGGACCTTATCAAGTCTCGGAAGAATTGGGAAAAGGCGCATACGCTTTAAAAGATTTGAATGGAAAGAAGATCCCGCGCGCATGGAACGCGGCACAGCTTAGAAAATGTTTCATGTAAAAAATGTCAAGTTTGTAATCAAGGCTTTTTAAGCCATTATGAATAATGATACGCGCTATCTTCTCTTAATGTGGATTCTATTACCTTTTGCATACATGTTTCACACTTCCCTTTATTAATTTTGAGCAATATGACAACATTGTATTGACATCAAAACGAAATAAAAACGAAGTAAAACATACATGCGCGAGCTTCAAGCTCAAACGCGTTAACGAGTCTTAACTCTAAAACGTCAGGGCCTTAGCCCAATTCTATTACCTTTTGCATACATGTTTCACACTTCCCTTTATTAATTTTGAGCAATATGACAACATTGTATTGACATCAAAACGAAATAAAACGAAGTAAAACATACATGCGCGAGCTTCAAGCTCAAACGCGTTAACGAGTCTTAACTCTAAAACGTCATGGCCTTAGCCCAATAATGTGAGCCTTAGCTCAGGGCCTTAGCCCAATAATGTGAGCCTTGGCTCAAATCACTCACAACAACCATCCTACATGCTGCGCAGCCTGACCATAAAAATACCTAAGCACAACTAAGGCAAAGCAAATGCCAAAACATAGTTGTTAAGGTCTCAGGTCGAGGTCGCGCATGAAATTGTAATGGATATCTGAGTAGCACATATTGACACGTAAAGGCTAAAAAACTCATAATTCCATGCGCGATAACGTCGCGCAAAAGAGGAATAATGAAAACGCCAAGGCACGTGTCAACATAATCAAGATATGGCAAAATCACTTACAATATGACAAGGATTAAGTATAATAATTTCCTTACAACCTTGTTCTTATTTCAACGTACAAGCATATCTTATATTCAACAAGCAAACATGCAATATAAAGAGATGAATGGGGAATGCGCAAGATGCGAAGAAGGGAAAAACAAAATTTCATTCCAAAGCATTGAAATTTACAAGTTTACAAGATGATGAGATACAAACTACAAATAAAAATAAATAAAAAAACATGAAGGGCTTCTCAAGTCTCCACGTCGACGTCAGCCTCTTCATAGTCCTCATCACCGCCCTCAGCACCGGCGCAGCCCGCTCCTCGTCATCTCCAAACTGACCATAGTCAAGTTCTTCGTCCTGAATGGATTCTTCTATCACAATAGTGTCAGGAGCGGATCCTTTGGCCACGCCAGAGCCGCTAGCAGGGGCAGCATGCCCCGCGCCATCATCGCCGCCACCAGCCCCTTCGCACTCGTCAAGTAATTTCTTTAGCGCGCCGAGATCGGGCTGGTCAGCAAGCGCGGATATCTGCAAATAATAAGGAAAAATATGAGTACAAAAAGACTTGGAAAATAAGTCAAGGTTATCTCATTAAGGTTAAAATACCTGCGCAAGGATGGGAATGGGAGTATTCAAATACTTCTCCCCCATCGCGGCCATGTCCGCGCAGGCAACGTCGCTCTGATAAGGGTACTCGGATGGGTTCTTCTTCAACATGCCATATTCATAGCCATCAGTAAACCCTTCAGCTCGACCAACCAAGCGCGCGGCAGCGTTGCAATCCATCACAAGGGCCTGAAACTCGTCTGAGTATTTCATCGCGTAAGCGCAACGAGTCATACCCTGTGAGATTAGCCATTGGCGATCCTGCGCGAGGGAAGCAACAGACGTCTCAAGAGCAGGAATCTGAGAGTTTAACAACTCAACAGTTTCCTTAGTCTGTTTCAGCTCCTCTTTGTCGGACGCTGCTGCCGCCAGGACTTCTTCTTTTTCCGCTCGCGCAAGCTCGAGTGCTTCCTGGCTAGACGCTGCCGTCGCCAAGGCTTCATCTTTCTCGGCCTGCGCGGCCGCCAGCTCCTTCTTCAGGCGCGCAACCTCACTCTCCAGCGATGATTTGTCAGTTATAGACTGGACAAGAGCTTGGTCACGCGCCTCCGCGTCCAGCTCCAAGTCGCGCACTCTACGCGCGTACTTGGCCGCGTCCGCCTCGGCCGCCTGCAGCTTCTCCCGCGCAGCCTGTAGCTCATGCCCGCGCTTAACGAACGCGGTGTTGGCACTTGCTCTGTTCTCACTGAGCTCTGCTTGGAGCTTCTCAGCTCTCTCTCGAGCATCAGAAAGATGCCAAGCAGATACTTTAGCCTCTTGCTTGGCTTCCGCAAGAGCATCACGTACCTTTACGTAATCATAGAGAAGCTCTTGGGAGGCAGCAAAGAAAGCCGACCCAGCAAACAGATGATCTTTGAGCAAGTCATCGCGAGCGCGGGCCTCCTGAAACCTCCTTTCAGCTGGAGGCACAGAATGAGCCCAGAAGTACTCACACACACCCATGGACTGAAATGAGCTGTCCTCAGTAATGTTCCATCTCGGGCGGTAGATGTGATCGGCTTCCTGCAAACACAAAGTAATGATCTAAGTCATCAAAACACTAATATGGAAGTCCGCGCAGCGGAGCAAAAACGAACTTATACCTGCGGGGACGAAGCAGAAAAGTCAGCGCCAGGCCCACGAGAAGACGGCGCCGCGAAACCTCGTGGCGCTGCAGGGCTGGCGCGGCCGCTGTCGGAGCCTTCAGCATGAACCTCCTCATCCTCCTCTGAAACAGGCCTTTTCTCCTGCGACCTAGAATCAAAATCAGTCTCGCGAGGAGGGCTGTGCGCAGGAGGAGGTGAGGGAGGTCTCGACGCCGTCAGATCGGCGCGTAAAACGGCCTCCTGCTCCTTAGTAATCCCGATGAGGGGAGATTCATCGCTTGCAGGAGCAGGAGCAGAGCCAACGGCGCTGGCACCGGCGCCAGGAGTGCCGCCAGCAGCTTGTACGCCAGCAATGACTCCTATGAAAAAATCAACAAAAATAAATGGTTCATGACTTGATCTAAAAGAAAAAAGTCAGAAAATAAAAGTACAATACGTACCTTGGCGCAACTCCGTTCGCGAGGCAAACATCGCCATGAAGTCCATTCTACCCTTTTTCGAGGGTAAAACAGGGGACTTCGAAGCGACCTCCGGCGCAGCCTCGGCATCTTGTTGCGCTTGAGGTTGATCCACCAAGGTCGTCGGCTCTACAAACATTTGAGTGAGCAAAGATTCATTAGTAATTCTACCAGAATCGCGCTCATAGAATCATAAAAGATAACCAAAGGATAAGCAAAGTATACCTGTCGAAGGCGCAACACCGCTTCCCTTTTCCACCGCGTGAAGGGAGGAGGTAGTCGCACCATACCTCGTGTGGACAGGAGGTCTGCCCACTTTTTGAGGCAGGGAAGACAAGGAAAACTTGGGGGGAAATTCCTGGGTTTTCTCAAATCCCCTTGCCTGAGTAGGAGGATCCTGAGCAACAGGGGTAACATCTTTCTTCTGTTTCTTACTGGCCCCTGCGCCAGTTTTCCCATTAGCTTTACGCTTTAGTTGGGGCGCCTCCTCCTCCTCCTCCTCTTCCGCGAGCTCCAGCTCGTAGTTCTCAAGCGCGTCTACAATACGTGCAAAAGAAGTGTTAGCCAAATTTGGTATTATAAAGGCAAATGCATAAGTACAAAGGCTTACCAGGCGCATCGCTGTCGAAGAGAAATCCCAGATCAACAGGGATGAACATGTCATCGAAGCGATCGTGGAAGCCAACCTCACCAGCGCCCAGCGCGACGGAGCCACCCTCCATATGCTCGTCATAGGCGGCGTGGACATACTCCTTGCTGACTGCACAAAACAAGTCAAATGATATCAGCAAAAAGAATTATATTCGCGCAGAAGTAATGCAATGAGATTAACTTACACAAGCCGTCAACTTGGATAACGGGCTCAGTCGCGCTGTCAGCCCACCTCCTGCTCATACCAACCCCCACCAGCGCCTCCTCGCAAATTTTCTTGGCGGGGGATGGTTCGGCAGTCAACTTTTTCACCCAGGCGCCAGTTGGGTTCTTGAAGACACCCACATCCGCAGGCGCAGAAGAAATCGCGCGCATGGTCATGCGGATGGGGATCACACCAGCCTTAATGTAAAAAAATCTCTCAGACCAGTCATGAAGGCTCTTAAAGGAAACAGTGCAACACTTGACCTTCTGACTGCGAGGAATGAAGGAGAACCAAGAATCTTGGATCTTTGGCTTGTAAAAAAATTGAAAGCGACGAGGGGTGGGCTCGTCGCGCTGAGATTTGCACATGAACTCAAAATGAGTCATGCGCACGAGTCCAAACGGATGGACTTGGGATATATGAATCCCATAAAACCTAAGCACCGCACCCACAAACCTTGTCATCGGGAGACGAAGGTTGCAGTGGGTGAAAAAATGACAGTAAAGGGAAATATAGCCGGTAGGCGGGTCCGCCGCCGTTTGCCCGGCCGCTGGCAACATGCAGCCATACTCAGGGAGAAAATCCTGAGTATCGATAAGGCTGTCAAGATCGGCCTGCCTCAGTTTGCAGGGGATCTCATCCCACTTCTTCACTGCCTTGGTCCTCCCTACCTCCTCCGATGAGGCCTCAGCAGCCCTCTTCCCCTTGCCGGTCTTCTTCAACGTAGACATCACTAACGATTTCACACGGCAATGGATGGGGGAGATTGTGTTGTCTGAGCTATCAGACATACAACTGTAAAAACGGACAAAGGATGCTTCTGAAGAACAGAGATATGGAAGCAGAAAGGTAATCGGAATAGAATGAAAGAAAGGAAAGCTTTGAATAAAACAGCAAAGAAGATGAAGAATAAAAACTCTAAGGGCTGGCTTTTATAGGCCCAGGAGAGAGAAAAATTGGTGCTGATCGGACTTCACGCGCCCCCATTCGCAGGTGTAAGCCAACGCGAGCGCGACACGTGTCCCTGACACTGTGTGAGGGGACACGAAAAGAAACTATACAGCTGCTGCCAGAATTCACGCGCCACCACTCGCACGAACGGACCAACGCGAGCGCGACACGTGTCCCTGACACTATGTGAGGGGACACGAAAGGCAACTGTAGCACCTCGAGCACACGAAAGGTCTGACACGTCTCCATCACTGACGCATGTCAGCAACAACCAACCACGTACAGGGACGATTCGTTTTAAACCAAAAGGATAGAATTTCGCGCAACGATGAATAATAAGAAGAAAAAGACAAACCCCTACTAAAAGAGCAAACTACTAAGTCTAATATCTATCTTACCTCGCTCGCGCGAGACAAGACACACATTAGATTGGGGGGGCTTGAAGAGGTATGTACCCGCCTCAACATCGAGCGAGGCGGGTCAACCCACAAGATATGGACAAGAGGCTTGAAATCAAGACATTATGAAGGCACAAAGCCAAAACCTACGCGCATGGCGCATATCACATATGCTCACGCATATCACATATGCTCATGCATCACATGCTCATGCATCATATGCTCAGGCACCACAGATGCTCAGGCATCACATATGCTCACGCATCACATATGCTCACGCATATCACATATGCGCGTGGCGCATCCGCGCGTGGCGCATATCACATCTGCGCATGAAACATCTGCGCGTGAGAATAAAGAGAAGACCTCGCGCATCCTCAGGATAGGAGCGTATCACACATGCACATAATCAACCTCGTCCTTATCCAAATCATGATTAGGGCAACCTTGATTGTGCACGTCAGACAACCTTCCAGAAGGTATCTTTTTAAGGAATAAGAATATGCTGATGTTGACAGCTGCCAATGAAAGGTGGACAACTCAGCAAAACCCATGTGCTACCACGTGATTATAACCAATGAAAAAGCACCAGGTGTCCCAAAGGACACGTGGCGCAAAGTAATTGGAAGAGGCCAACAAAGCCCTAATTGGGTCTGAGCCCAATCATTGGAAACCCTAGCACTATAAATACCACATCAACTCCACAAGGAGAGGATCATCCAATTACACTCAATCACACAGTATTCAGCTATATTAAGCAATACACTCCAAATTCCTTACTCTCATATTATTATCTTCTCCTACAAATACTTATTCTCACACCGGAGGGTTACCCCAAAGAGGACCCCTCTGTCCCTTTCTGAGGGGTAAGTTTACGGTGCTGTTCATTTTGTAGGTGGAAGAACCCAGATCCAAGAGAACCATCGGTGAAATAGCATAATCACACCCGAGGAAAGTAGATCGTCTACCAGTGAGTCGATCCACGTTTCTTCACAACCAATTTTCAAAAAGAATACAAGGAGTGTTGTAGGTCATTAACCGTTAGGAATGTCACACTATTAACGGAGGCAATTTGCTAGAAAAAAAAAAAGAAAAAGAAAAGAAACGGTATATGTCATGCCTATAATATTTATCGTTTGTTTCGGGAAACCCGACTCTACGAACCCGAGGAAAGGCTGCACAGCAGTAGTAGGGGCGTTAAGACCGGAGCTTTTTGTAGTGCTAGCAGGAATGCAAGTGAATGAATCCCATCCCCTAGCGAGTAAAGTGCTTACGCCCCTTTAGAGATAGGGGCGCGCTAGCGCTTGACTAATAGAAGCTCTTGCTTGCTGCCTCTCTTTGTGTTTTCACATCGAGAATTATTTGCAGATGAAGAGATGTCAAAGGGGCTTCTTACTCCCCAAAAAAATCCTCCTACATCTCTATATAAACGCTGGTTTATCAAGAAGACGCAAGAAAAGCACTTCGAATTGTTGATTAATCGCCAGAGATGGCGACATAAAACATGATCCGTTGTAGTCTAGTTGGTTAGGATACTCGGCTCTCACCCGAGAGACCCTCGTTCAAGTCCCGGCAACGGAAATGTTTTTTGATAATTATAATTATGTAATCACGAATTAGAGAGCTTATATTTGTCTACTTGCATTCCGACTACAAAAATTGATTAATCCCAGTTAATCCCCGATTATTGCTGCTCTCCACTTTGACGACCGACTAGCAATTAGCGTTACTACGACACTGCGTATGGTTTATCAGCGCTCAAGGGCTTATATTGTACAGCAAACTTTTGTATGACCCATATTCTCATGCTTTGGGCCAAATAGAGCCCTATATCAGTTTTCAGTGGGCCTGTATTGTACATAACATAAAGTCATAAACCAAATTCTTCTATCATAATTTGTATTCGCTGCCCAAAAGTGATTATAAACATATTCGTGAATTATGTAAATAGTTATATCATAATTACAGATTCGTTATATGAATATCAAATAAAGTTAGATTAGTTAAATATTATTCATTTAGTAAGCAACTGTTTTTAAGATAGTTATTTAGAATGTGAGTATTCATATTACATCAAGTGTACAAAACTAGTTACCAATTAAGACTATGTGTAATGGGGCGTTATGAGTGTAATTTTGGTCTTTGGCACGATGCACATAGCGTCTCCTCCAACCACTCCAACCAATCATGTTTTTCCCACACAAACTCCAATCAATCAAATGTTTATGTAATTTACTAGTAGAGTACTCGCGTGATGTGGTGACGCCGACAATTTGCAACACTATAGTCGTTTATGTTGGTTCATAAGTCAACTCGTGGGATATTGTATAATAGTACCTTAGTTAATTTTGCTATTCGTATAATATTTGGCAAAACTTTTTTTTTCTCTATTGACCGATAATCCCACATTTTGTCTATTGGCCGATAATAATCCCACATTTAAAAATCTATGTCAATGGTCCAACCTTTCGACTATTTTTCTCTCAATGAACCTCCGTTAAAAACACTTAACGTCGTTAAGTGTTTTTTCGAATTTCAAATCGATGTTTTAAAACTTTTGATTAGAAAAAAGATATGTGTTGACTGATGTAAAATTTATCTCGAAACGGTGATTCAAATTACTTGATTTTTATTAATTGGAAATTCAAATACCCGAATTGAAACATCGTTTCGTCGTCTGGATTGTCGTTTCGAGATAAGCTTACGTCAGTCAATCCGTATCCTTCTGCTGATCAAAAGGCCAAAAACATCGGTTTGAAATTCGAAAAAAAAACTTAACGACGTTAAGTGTTTTTTAACAGAGGTCCATTGGGAGATATATAGTCGAAAGGTTGGACCGTTGGCAGAGATTTTCAAATGTGTGATTATTATCGGCCGATACTCAAAAGGTGTACTTATTTATTTCCAGTTTGCCTTGTTTTACTGTTATTACAGTTTCAAGTTAGTAGCATCAATATAAAATATATTTTCATAACCGTTACACATGTGAAATAAATAATAAATTTCATGGAGTTGAATTTATTCTTATGGTTTTGTAATTTGAATAGTGTAATTGAGGGGCCGGTTTTGTAATTTTAGATTTGATAATGTAAAATAGAACGAGAGGTGTTTATAAGCATTTTATAGGTTTTTAGCTGCATATATAAGTTGTACTTTAATGCTTCATTGACTTGAACATGATAATCTACAAATCGGTTTTGGAAATTTTTTTAAATCAAAATGTCGACAAAATAAGCACGCTGTAATGGTTGGCTAGGTTTTTTTTAAGAACACAATATATTTAAAGATATAGACGAAAGCCAAAAAAAGAAAAAAAAAAGGCAAGCTTGTCAAATTTTTTGAAAAATATGAGGGGTAAAATGTGTAAACATTCCAAGATATTACGAAAGTTAACTAAAGTTCAAGAATATATATTGTAAGTTTCAATGGTATTTATTGTAAGAACGTAATACGGGAGATAATCAGTAATTTAGAAAATGAGAAGGCTAGATGAATATTATTGTTTTATCAGACTAAATCAGGATGTCTACAAGATAAAATAGGAGTAAAAAAAACAAACAAACAAGCAGCTAGGAGTGAGAATTGAACCTAGGTTCTCACTTTAAGAAATATACAAGGTTTTTACCACAAAACTAAGTTTCCACAATAATAATGTATTCACTCACAATTTATATATGGGTTCACTCAATCACTCTCATATTTTGTATAGAGGTCCTATATAAAATCCGAAACTCTATGGGCTTTCGTGAACCACACTCATGTACGTAGATCCGCCTGTAATAACCCCTTCTATACATGGAAGGCACGTGACGTATAATCCCCCCAAATGAATTATCACTATAAATGGTCTAGTGTAGAAGAATCATATTAGTCTAATTTGAAATATGTTTACTCACGTTTATAATTTATTTTGTCACAACTATCTTTTTATCATAAGAAACTAGTATAAAATAGTTCACATAACTCTACCAATAACTTGCTAATTGGATGAGATACACATAAACTACATTAAACATAGGTCACCATTTTAAAGACCATACAAGTGTTTCTATGACCAAATTGGTCATGATCAATATTTTCTTACTTTTTATATATATCTTTGATTTCAATGCATGTTCTATATATCATATACATTGAAATTAATATATTCTTAATTAAAAATTTGGAAAATTCTCAAAATAATCCCTTAACGGTAAGAGATTCCAAATTTGTCACACAAAAATCATTTTTTTTTTCAGATTTCCCTCTTTTAACGCATCTCTAGCGATGTGTTAGCCAGTCCCGTCGGCGAGTTAACTAACACATAGTCAATGATGTGTTAGGCATCCAAATACATGTTCAACGACGTGTTTGGCATTCAAACACCCATTCAAAGATGTGTTAAACATCCAAACGCATGGTCAAAGATGTGTAATGTGTTAGACGCCCAAACACATGGTCAAAGATGTGTTCAGCCTCTTGTTTGTTTTTTTTTAATATTATTATAACTAATTTAACTTATATTTGGTTTTTCTTTTATAATTTTATCACTTTTTTATATAAAACTTTAAATTATTTCAAAAATACCATTGAAACGTGTTTATTTTATCTATGACCGACATAAACTTTACTCAAAACCGAGTCACGTTAAATTAACATCGAAATGCTCAATAAAATTTTAACCGATTTTAGGAGAACAAATTTGAAATCTCACACCGTTAATATGCTATTTTGAGAATTGGTACTAATTATGCAAATTCAAATTCCATTTGCATGGTACAACCAAATTAACACAAAATCACAAAGTATAACCTCGGT
This sequence comes from Bidens hawaiensis, assembly GCF_021521415.1. Lineage (NCBI taxonomy): Eukaryota > Viridiplantae > Streptophyta > Magnoliopsida > Asterales > Asteraceae > Bidens > Bidens hawaiensis. Next base: position 209,821 of record NW_027505182.1, read on the forward strand.
CCAAAGTGTAAACGTAATTGTGGCTTAAGCATCAAGCCACATCCAAAACAGGAAGCAACTTGGAGACTATAAGCAATGACGTCACCAACAATGCAAGTTGCAACATAAATTCACGTGCGTAAAAGCCCACTGCATTTATTGTCTTTCCAAGAAACATCCATTTTCCTCAATGTCAAACAAAGTTGGAAAAAACAAATTATTTATTATTATTTATATTCAATATTTAATACTTTTCTATCATCATTTGTTATCCGTATATCAGGTGCATGAACCTTCCCAAATCCCACACACCTATTTATATCATCATTTCATCTTTCATCCAAAAACCATTACTCAAATCTCACAACTAATTAATTTAAATATTATTATTACCAATTCTTGCTAAAAAACATGATGGCAAATAATAATGGGTTCGATTCCGATTTTGCCCTTCTGGAGTCTATCAGCCGGCATTTACTAGACGAGTCCACCATCAACTCCGGCGACGGCTTCCCGCCGATGTACTGCCGGAGCAATACTCTATTCCCATGCTTAACAGACACATGGGGCGAATTACCCTTAAAAACCAACGATTCCGACGACATGTTAATCGCCAGGTTTCTTCACGAAGCATTGGATTTCGAAACCCCGCCATCGCCGTCGCCGGAAACCCCGCCGGAAAATTACGCCACCGTGAAATCCGAGCCGGAGAGTTTAAATTTTGCGGCGGAATCGGCGGCGCAACAGAGGGGTAAGCATTACAGAGGCGTACGGCGGCGGCCGTGGGGTAAATTTGCGGCGGAGATTAGGGATCCGGCGAAGAATGGGGCGCGTGTGTGGTTGGGTACGTTTGAGACGGCGGAGGATGCGGCGGTGGCGTATGATAGGGCGGCGTATAGGATGCGTGGGTCACGTGCGTTGTTGAATTTTCCGTTGAGGATTAATTCTGGTGAGCCGGAGCCGGTGCGGGTGAGGTCAAAGCGGAGGTCAACGTCGCCGGAGAGTTCGTCGGAGGAGGATAGGTCACCGAAGAGGAGATCAGTGGAAGGATAGTGACTGTTGTTACTGTGTGGCACATTTTTCTTCTATTTTTTTATTTTATTGTGTAATGGATGTTTTTGGTGCATTAATGAAAATATTATTATTTTATTTTGGTTAACTTATCAACAAAACTCATAATTCATAAGGATGACCTCCAATAAATAGAATGAGCTTACTAAATAAACAAATAAGGAAAATTATTAACTAACTAAATCCACAAATAAGAAGTGTGATTATAGTTTTGAACTAAAGTATTTATATTATAAAAAATAAGATTATAAAAAATAAGGTAGTGTAATAATAAATACTTTAGTTTAAAAGTTATAATATAATAATAATTACTTAAATGTTAACATATTTTGATAATTACCATAGTTATTTGTACACGTCTCATAATAAAAGTCATTTGTATCTAATCCAAACCATAATTCATATACATGTTATTTTTGTTTTTTTTTATAATTTTCTTTTAGCAACCAACTCACACACTCGATATAAATTAGATGTGGCTCAATGGTAGAGCACTCACTTTACTAGTGAGAGGTAGGGGGTTCAAACCTCACTATCACCAATTTATATTGGAGATATGAGGGATGACCCTGGCTTGCCAGGGTTCGAGTCCAGATCTCACCCGGTTTTACCGGCTCCTTGCTGTCGTGCCGTTTGGCGGGTGTGGGAGTCGGGTTTTATCCGGGGAATCCCTCAATAGGTGGACCGCTAGGGGCTCCGTTCGTCCGGACTCGTGGCCGGCTCGGGCTACCTTTAGCCAATGGGGGCTGCGTACGAAGTACCCAACGTTACTTACTTAGTCGTTCCAAAAAAAACTCACACACTCGATAAACCATTCTTAATCTATGTCTATGTCTGTCACAATACTTATTACTTTAAAATGTTAACAGGACTCGGTTGTTGGTCCGTATTCCAGGTATTTCTCTTCTAAATTTATTGAAGACTTTGACAAACTATATTTTTAATCTTTTTGTATCTTTAAACTATCAAAGTTTTTATATTAGTTTAATAAAGTAGTATCAAATTTGTTATATTAGTTTAATAAACGGTTTTAATTTTTGAATTATTGTTGACATCATCCGGTTTTAAAATCAATCCGACCAGTAAAATGAGAAAACGACCTGGAAAATAAACAACGATATTTTAAAAAACCCAATATTTCAAAGAGCTCACATAAACATAAAGTCTTTTTCAAATTTTTAACCAATAGATAAAATGTGACTCAGATTACATGATCAAGATGCACTTCGTTTGATTTGTTATTTACCTAGAAAGTTACGTCCGAAAGTAACTGAATTAAATAAATAAAACATCGTTGATATCAATCTTGATTAAATCAAATCTATTTTTGGTATTTATTAATATAAATATGGGAAAATTCTGAAAATAGTCCAAAATAAGAGAGAGATTTCGAAAATAGTTCAAGAAATTTTCATATTCCATAAATAGTCCAAGTAATTCTATCGGTGGCGATAGATTTGAAAAAAGTTGAAAAAAAATCTGATGGTTTTCGCCATCCAATAAGAAGCTGCCAAGTGTCACATTACCCACCTACCCAAATGATTTTCCCCTCAAACCTATCTGTCCAGATGGTGTTCCTATGAAAACCATCTCTTCTCAAAATTCAAAACCGTCTCCCCAGCCTCCTTTCCCCTCAAACCTATCTGTCCAGATGGTGTTCCTATGAAAACCATCTCTTCTCAAAAGTCAAAACCATCTCCCCAGCCTCCTTTCCCCTCAAACATGTCTGCCGCCGGTGGCGGCGGTTTCCGGCGACTTCTCACCTACCGTCCCATCTATTTCGGCCATCCCCATCTCCTCCACACCCTTCATCCCCTCCAACCTTCTCAAAAGTCAAAACCATCCCCAGCTTTTTTTTCACTAACGAGATCTGTCGCGGATTGTGAGTAATTTGAAGCTGGTTGTGTTTCCGAACCCGTTTCGTGAGGATCGGGGTAAGGCGTTGAGAGATTGGGATCTCCAGGGTCCGTTTTTCTTTATTGTGTTTCTAAGTTGTATAACCTAGAAGTCGCCGGAACCGCCGCCACCGGCGGCGGACATGTTTGAGGGGAAAGGAGGCTGGGGAGATGGTTTTGACTTTTGAGAAGGTTGGAGGGGATGAAGGGTGTGGAGGAGTTGGGGATGGTGGTCGGAATGGATGGGACGGTAGGTGAGAAGTCGCCGGAAACCGCCGCCACCGGCGGCAGACATGTTTGAGGGAAAAGGAGGCTAGGGAGATGGTTTTGACTTTTGAGAGGAGATGGTTTTCATAGGAACACCATCTGGACAGATAAGTTTGAGGGGAAAATCATTTGGGTAGGTGGGTAGTGGAACATTTAGCAGCTTCTTATTGGATGACGAAGACCATCGGATTTTTTTCAACTTTTTTCAAACCTATCGGCGCCGATAGAATTACTTGGACTAATTATGGAATATGAAAATTTCTTGGGCTATTTTCATAATCTCTCTCCTATTTTGGACTATTTTCAGAATTTTCCCAATAAATATTAAGTTTCTTCCATTTTTAATACTCTTTTAAAAGTATCTTTAAATCTAAAGAAGCATATGACGTTGGGTTTCTAGAAGACATTAGGATTCGGATAACTTTAATAATAAGAAAAATAAATATAAAGTACAAGAGACTTGTACGCCCACGTGCAAGCAATAATGCTTGAGGAAAGACCTAAAATAGTCAAATAAGAACTATTCAATCCCGATTATGATATGAACGGATGTGGCGACAAGAATAAGGTCTCGTGAAGACTGCAACTATATATTTTGACTTTGAATTTAAAACAAGATAACTTATTTAAATGATTTTGACTTCCGTGAGGCTGTAGAAGGGTAATGTTGGCACCGGTCTATATGGTTTAACCGTTTATTGTTAGTGAAGAAACGTGGATCTACTCACTGGTAGCAGATCTATTTTCCTCGGGTGTGATTATACTATTTCACCGATGGTTCTTCTGGGTCTGTGTTCTTCCACCTACAAAATGAACAGCGCCGTTACTTACCCCTCAGAAAGGGACAGAGGGGTCCTCTTTGGGGTAACCCTCCGGCGTGAGAATCAGTATATTGTGGAGAAGATGATAATGAGTGTAAAAGAATCTCAAGAGTATTGCTGAATAGCTGAATACCCCCTGATTGTGAGACTGTTTGTTTGTATGTAACTGATTGTGAGTGAATGTAATTCAATATGATTGAATGTGATATCACTGCTTGTAACTGTCAATGATTGAGTATGAATCTGTCATCAAAGTGGAGTTGATGCTGTATTTATAGTGCTAGGGTTACCACCGGTTGGGCTCAACCTCGTTGGCTTCCTCCAATCGCATTGCGCCACATGTCCTCTGGGACACCTGGCGCTTTCTCGTTGGTTGTAATCACGTGGCAACACATGTGTCATGCTGAGTTGTCGACCTTTCATTTGGCAGCTGTCAACATCAGCATATTCTTACTCCTTAAAAAGATGCCTTCTGGAAGGTTGTCTGACGTGCACAATCAAGGTTGCCCTAATCCTGATTTGGATAAGGACGAGGTTGATTATGCGCACGTGTGATATGCGCCCATCCTGAGGATGCGCGAGGTCTTCTCTTTATTCTCACGCGCAGATATTTCATGCGCAGATGTGATATGCACGAGCATGTGATATGCGCCGCGCGCTGATGCGCTGCGCGCATATGTGATGCGCGAGCATGTGTGTCTGGGCAGATGTGATATGCACGAGCATGTGATATGCGCGCGCTGATGCGCCGCGCGCATATGTGATGCGCGAGCATATGTGTGCCTGGGCAGATGATGCCTGAGCATGTTTTGTATGCGCCATGCGCATAGGTTTTGGCTTTGTGCCTTCATAATGTCTTTATCTTGTGGGTTGACCCGCCTTGCTCGGTATTGAGGCGGGTACGTACCTCTTCAAGCCCCCAGTCTAATGTGTGTCTTATCTCGCGCGAGCGCGGTAAGATAGATATTAGACTTACTGATTTGGTCTTTTAAAAGGTGTTTTGTCGTTTTCTTTGTTGTTTCTCTATCCATTTGGTTGAAAACGAAGGGTTGAAAACGAAGGGTCCAAACACGTGGTTAGTTGTTGGTGACGTGCGCCGTAAACATGTCAGACGTTTCGTGTGCTCGAGGTACTACAGTTGCCTTTCACGTCCCCTCACACAGCTGTCTTGAACACGTGTCGCGCTCGCATTGGTTAGCACCTGCGAGTGGGGGCGCGTCTCTGCTCCGTGGCAGGTCCGTTACGTTTTTATGTCCCCTCAACAGTGTTTGGGACACGTGCCGCGCCCTCGTTGGCTTACACCTGCGAGTGGGGGCGCGTGAAATCCCATCAGTTACCATTTTTCTCTCTCCTGGGCCTATAAAAGCAGGCCCTTAGGAAATTTTTATCTTCATCTTCATTGTTGCAAATTTTCGATTTTCTGCCTTTCATATTCTGAATTGAGTGTATTCATCTTTTCGATTTTTCGATTATCTGCTGCTGCAGTTGTATGTCTGTTAGTTCAGACTCGTCTAGCCCCTCAATCACCTCTGTTGCCTCTCGAAGACGCCGTGTGAAGTCTGTGGTGATGTCGACATTGAAGCAAAAGGGGAAAGGGAAGAGGGTTGTTGAGACCACATCGGAGGAAGTAGGGAGGACCAAGGCCACCAAAAGGTGGAATGAAATCCTCTGCAAATTGAAGCAGGCCGATCTCGACAACCTCATCGCCTCTCAGGGCTTTCCCACCCTGTTTGGCTGCATGTTGCCTAGGTCCGGGCAAACGGCGGCGGACCCGCCTGCCGGCTATATATCCCTATATAGCCACTTTTTCACCCACTGCAACCTTCGTCTCCCGATAACAAGGTTTGTGGGTGCACTGCTGAAGTTCTATGGGATTCATATATCCCAAGTCCATCCGTTTGGACTCGTGCGCGTGACTCACTTTGAGTTCATGTGCAAATCCCAGCGCGAGGAGCCGACTCCTCGGCGCTTTCAGTATTTTTACAAGCCCAAGATCCAAGACAATTGGATCTCTTTTATTCCTCGCAGTCAGAAGGTGAAGTGCTCCACTGTTTCATTCAAGAGCCTTCATGACTGGTCTGAGAGGTTCTTTTACATTAGGGCTGGTGTGATACCCATCAGTATGACCATGCGCTCTATCTCTTCTGCGCCTGCGGATGAGGGTGTCCTCAAGAACCCAACTGGCGCCTGGGTTAAGAAACTGACCGCCGAACCATCCCCCGCGAAGAAAATTTGCGAGGAGGCGCTGGTGGGGGTCGGCATGAGTAAGCTATGGGCCGACAGCGCGCTTGAGCCCGTTATCCAAGTCGACGGTTTGTGTAAGTTTATGTCATTGCTTTATTTATTTTTTCTGCGCGAACATAATTCTTTTGCTGATATCACTTGACTTGTTTTTGCGCAGTCACCAAGGATTATGTCCTTGCCGCTTATGATGAACAAGTGGAGGGTGGCTCCCTCGCGCTTGGCGCTGGGGAAGTTGGTTTCCCAGATCGCTTCGATGACATGTTCATCCCAGTGGATCTGGAATTTGACTTTGACAGTGACGCGCCTGGTAAGCCTTCGCACTTATGCTCATTCCTTTAGAATACCCAAATTTATTAACAGTTCTGTTGGTTGTTTTTGCAGATGCGCTTGAAAACTACGAGCTGGAGCTCGCGGAAGAGGAGGAGGAGGAAGAGGAGGCGCCCCTACTAAAGCGCAAAGCTAAGGGGAAATCTGGCGCAGGGGCCAGTAAGAAACAGAAGAAAAATGACACTCCTGTTGCTCATCCCCATGCTCAAACGAAGGGACCTAAGGAAACCCAGGTGTTTACCACCAAGGTTTCTTTAGCTTCCCTGCCTGTGAGAGTGGGCAGACCTCCTGTCCACTTGAGGTATGGTGGCGTCACCTCCTCCGTTCGCGCGGCTGAAGAGAGAAGCAGTGCCGCGCCTGCAACAGGTACACTTTGTTTATCTTCATCTGGCTGAATTGTTATTAAACCTTTGCTCCTTTGAATGTTTGCAGAACCGGCGACGGTAGAAGATCAGCCACAGGCGCCACAAGGTGCTGAGGCTGCGCCGGGGGCTGCTTCGGAGTCCCCTGTTCTACCCTCTGAAAAGGGTAGAATGAACTTTATGGCGTTGTTCGCCGCGCGAACAGAATTGCGCCAAGGTATGTTTTGCACACTTGTCTTCTGAATTTTTCTTTTGGATTCAGTCATAAACCATTTTTCCTTGTTGATTTGTTCATAGGAGTTGTAGCTGGCGTACAAGTTGCTGGCGACACTCCTGGCGCCGTTGGCGGCGCCGCTGGTTCTGGTCCTGCTCCTGCTAGTGCTGAATCTCCCCTTATTGGGGTTACAAAGGAGCAGGAAGCCGTATTGCGCGCCGAACTGGCGGCGTCGAGACCTCCCTCGCCTCCTCCTACGCGCAGCCCTCTCCGCGAGGCTGGTTTGGAGCCCCCCAGGTCGCAGGAGAAGAGGCCTATTCAAGAAGATCAGGAGGATGAGGGGGCTCAAGCTGAGGACTCCTTGGGAGACCGCGCCAGCCCTGCGATGCCACAAGTCTTCGCAGCGCATACTTCTGGTGGGGCTGGCGCTGACTTTTCTGCTTCATCCCCGCAGGTATGTTTTAATTTGTTGCTCCGCTGCGCGTACCTCCATATAAGTATGTTTATGACTTAGAACATTTCTTGTGTTTTGTAGGAAGGTGACCACGTTTATCGCCCGAGATGGAATATTAATGAAGACAGTTCCTTCCAATCCATGGGCGTATGCGAGGACTTCTGGGCTCATGCCGTGCCTCCTACTGAAAGGAGGTATCAGGAGGAGCGCACCCGCGCTGACTTGCTCAACGATCATATTTTCGCTGGGTCAGCTTTCTTTGCTGCCTCCCAAGAGCTTCATCGCGATTATATTAAAGTACGCGATGCTCTTGTGGCAGCCCAGCAAGAGGCTAAGGTGGCCGCCTGGAACCTTTCTGATGCTCGCGCACGAGCTGAGAAACTCCAGGCGGAGCTAAGCGAAAACCGAGCAAGTGCCAACACCGCCTATATTAAGCGCGGGCATGAGCTCCAAGCTGCGCGGGAGAAGCAGCAAGCGGCGGAGGCCGAAGTTGCCAAGTACGCGCGGAGAGTGCGTGTCATGGAACAACAGGCTGAGGCGCGTGACCAAGCTATCGTCCAGAGTATCACTGAGAAATCATCACTGGAGAGCGAGGTTGCGCGCCTGAAGAGGGAGTTGGCGGCCGCGCAGGCCGATAGAGATGAGGCCTTGGCGACGGCGGCGTCCAGCCAGGAAGCACTTGGTGCTGCGCAGGCGGAGAAAGAAAAGATTTTGGCGGCAGCAGCTTCTGATAAGGAGGAGCTAAAAAAGACTAAGGAAACTGTTGAGTTATTAAACTCCCAGGTTCCTGTCCTCGAGACGTCTGTTGCTGGCCTCGCGCAGGATCGCCAATGGCTGGTGTCACAGGGCATGACTCGTTGCGCTTTGGCGATGAAATATTCCGCCGAGTTTCAGGCCCTTGTGATGGACTGCAATGCCGCCGCGCGCTTGGTGGGCCGAGCTGAAGGGTTTACGGATGGGTATGAATATGGCATGCTGAAGAAGAACCCATCCGAGTACCCTTACAAGAGCGACGCGGCCTGCGCGGACATGGCCGCGGTGGGGGAAAAGTATATGAATACTCCCATCCCCATCCTTATGCAGGTACCTTGACCTTAATGAGTTTTACTTGATTAATTTTCCAAGTGTTTTGTACTCAATACTTTTCTATTGATTTTGCAGATAGCTGCGCTTGCTGACCAGCCCGACCTCGGCGCGCTAAAGAAGTTGCTCGATGAATGCGAGAGGGCTGGTGGCGATGATGGTGGCGCGGGGGATGTTGCCCCTGCCAGCGGCTCTGGCGCGGCGAAAGAATCTGCTCCTGACACCGTTGTGATAGAAGACTCCAATGAGGAGGAAGAACTTGACTATGGTCAGTTCGGAGATGAGGAGCAGGCCACGCCAGATGCTGCGGGAGATGATGAGGGTGATGAAGTGGCTGATGTCGACGTGGAGACTTGAGAAGCCCTTCATGAAATTTTGTATATTTTTTTTTTTATACTTGTAATTTGTAACTCATCATACTTGTAAATTTCAATGCAATGGAATGAAACTTGTTCTCTTTTTCACATCTTGCGCATTTCCATTCATCTCTTCATGTTTGCTTGTATAGATATAAAATATGCTTGCACGTTAAAATAAGAACAAGGTTGTAAGGAAATTATTCACTTAACCATAGTCTTATTTTGTAAGTGGTTTCGCAGTATCTTGTTTATGCTGACATGCGCGATAACTTTTCACAATTCCTTTTTCGCGCGTCGTAGTTGCGCTGTTTTTACATGGAAGTATGAGTATTAGCCATTACATGTCAGCATGTGTTACTCAGATATCCACTATGATTCCGCGCGCGACCTCGACCAGAGACCTTAACAACTATGATATGGCATGTACTTTGCCTTAGTTGTGTTTAAGGATTTTTATGATCAGGCTGCGCGGGATGTAAGATGGATGTTTGTGAGTGTTTTGAGCTAAGGCTCTTTGTTTTGGGCTAAGGCCCTGACGTTTTAGAGTTAAGACTCATTAACGTGTTTGAGCTAAGGCTCGTAGGTTTGGGCTAAGGCCCTGACGTTTTAGAGTTAAGACTCGTTAACGCGTTTGAGCTAAGGCTCGCGCATGTATGTTTTACTTCGTTTTATTTTGTTTTGAAGTCAATATAGTGTTGTCATATTGCTCCAAATTAATAAAGGAAGTGTGAAACATGTATGCAAAGTTAATAGAACAAATATTGAAAGGTACCGCGAATCATCATTCATGATGGCTTAAAAGCCTTGATTACATATTTGAACTTTTACATGAAGCATTTTCTAAGCTGTGCCGCGTTCCACGCGCGCGGTATCTTTTTTCCATTCAAATCTTTTAAAGTGTACGCTCCTTTCCCCAAATCTTCTGAAATTTGATAAGGTCCCTCCCAATTGGGGGACATTTTTCCTGGGGGTATCGCGCGGCTAGCTTCATTGTTTCGAAGGACAAAATCATTTTTCTTGAAGTGGCATTCTTTAACGCGCTGATTATAATATTTTTCCAGCTTTTTCTTGTATTTGGCTTCATTGATGATAGCCGCTTCTCTGCGCCCTTCAAGCAAGTTGAGGTCCAATCTTCTTTCGCGCTCGTTATCAGTCTTGCTCATCATGAGTACCCTATGGGATGGGCATCCAATTTCTGCTGGGATCATAGCCTCTGTCCCATAGGTTAGGCTGAACGGTGATTCGCCATTGCTAGTTTTGCTTAATGTCCTGTGCGCCCACAGGACATTAGGTAACTCTTCGACCCAAGAATGGGATTCTCCCTCCAATCTTTTCTTCAGCCCATTTAACAAACTTTGATTCGCGCGCTCCACTTGGCCATTCCCTTGAGGGTGGTAGACCGAAGTGAAGATTTGGTTGATGTGCAATTCTTTGAGCCAGCTGGATATCTTCCTGTCAGTGAATTGTTTGCCATTGTCGCTCACAATTTCCATAGGAAGGCCAAAACGGCAAATGATGTGGCTCCAGATAAATTGCTTCATCGCCTCAGCTGTGATTTTTGCTAGTGGCTTGGCCTCAACCCATTTTGTGAAATAGTCTATCGCCACTACCAAAAATTTCACTCGCCCTTGCGCTTGCGGCAGGGGCCCCACAATATCAATGGCCCATTTGTGGAAAGGCCATGCGGAGGTCACTGGAATCAAGTTGTTCTTTGGACGCATGGTGTTTGGCGCGTAGCTCTGACATGCCTTGCATTTTTGGATTTCTTTTAGCGCATCCAAGTACATGCCTGGCCAATAGTAGCCTGAGCTCATTGCCTTGGCAACCACCATGCGCGGACCAGCTTGTATTCCACAGATTCCTTCATGAATCTCCCTAATCACATAGCTTGCTTCTTCAACATCCAGGCATTTCATGAGCGGTCCAAGATAAGAGCGCCGATATACTGTACCATCAAGTAGTTCATAATTCTGCGCCTTGTGTCTTATCTTTCTCGCCTGTGCGCGATCGTCCGGTAACTTCCCCTCCTTCAGGAATTCCATTATTGGAGTTATCCAGGATGAAGGGGTTGTATGAATTACAAGAACAGATTGCGTTTGCACTGACGGGTTGCTCATCACTTCCACCCTGACATCTTTGCCAAAGTGATCAAAATTAGTTGAAGCCATCTTACTCAACGCATCAGCAGACTTATTTTCGCTGCGCGAGATGTGTATGATTCTGAAGAAGTCAAACTGCTCGACGAGCTTTTTTGCCTGCTCTAGATATAGAGGCATTGTGTTCTCCTTGGCGTCATATAGGCCGTTGACCTGAGCAGCTACCAAGTAAGAATCAACATGGGCCTCTAGCCTTTTAACTCCAAACTTGCGCGCAATGCGCAGACCAGCCAGCAGGGCTTCATACTCAGCCTCATTGTTGGTACTCTTGAAGTCCAACCTAATAGCATAAGTATATTCATGATTATCAGGGTCCACCAGTTTGAGGCCTGCGCCGGACCCTTCGCTGTTGGAGGCTCCATCAGTGAATAGCCTCCAAACATCTTCTTCATCGTTTGCTCGCGGAGGGTCTACCTCGCGCTGAGCTTCTTCAATCTTTCCATCTGGGATTTCTGTGATGAAATCCGCTAAAACTTGACCCTTTATTGCTGGACGAGGCTTATAGGTGATCGTGTGTTCACCTAATTCCAGCGCCCACTTTGTCAGCCTTCCGGAGAGCGCGGGGCGTCGCAAGACTTGCTGGATGTTGTAACCAGTCAGAACTTCAATAGGATGACCATTGAAGTATCTATGGAGCTTGCGTGACGCGTGTGTTAGTGACAAAACTAACTTTTCCATGATGGAATAGCGCGTCTCAGGGTCTGTGAGCACCCGACTCACATAGTATATTGGCGATTGGATCCCCTTGCGATCCACCAATAATACTGCGCCGATGGCGCGGTCTCCAGCTGACAGGTACAATGTAAGGGTTTCGCCAGGAAGTGGAGCTGTGAGCGCGGGCAACTTTATGAGACATTCTTTTATCTCAGTGAAAGCTTGCTCAGCCTCAGGCGTCCACTTGAATTGGCTCTTCTTCAAGCAGTTCCTCAAGGTGTTAACGAATGGAGTAGATTTGCTGGCATGGTTCGCTAGGAACCTGTTGATTGACACCAATCTACCATTCAGCTTCTGAACCTCTTTCATGGTGGATGGTGAAGGCATGTCAAGGATGGCTTCCACCTTTTCAGGATTCACCTTGAAACCATCCTTAGTGACCATTACACCAAGAAATTTCCCCTCTTCGGCGCCGAAAGTACATTTGCTCGGGTTGAGCTTCATGTTAACTTCCGTTAGGCGCTGAAGAGTTTCCTCGATGTCTTTAAGCATTTGTCTCTCCTCCCTGCTCTTGATCACCAAATCATCAACGTAGACTTCTAGATTTCTTCCGATCTGTTCACTGAAAACTGAATCCATAAGTCTCTGATAGGTTGCGCCTGCATTCTTTAAACCAAAGGGCATTTTTGTGTAACAAAAAACACCCTTGTCAGTTCTGAAGGCAGTCTTGTCTTCGTCCTGTGGTGCCATTTGAATCTGGTGATAGCCTTTGTAGGCATCCAGGAAACATTTGAGCTTGAATGGCGCCACGGAGTCCACCTTTGCGTCGATGTTTGGGAGGGGGTAACAGTCTTTCGGACATGCTTTGTTGAGGTCCTTGAAGTCAATACACATCCTCCATGACCCGTTGCTTTTCTTTACCATCACAGGATTGGCTACCCACGTCTGGTATCGGATCGGGCGGATGATGTTTGCGCGCAACAGGTCCTCAACTTGCTCATTCATGGCCTTCGCCTTTTCATCCCCCATGATTCTCTTTTTCTGAGCAATTGGCTCCACCGACTTGAACGTGTTAAGAGAATGTTGCGCCAAGTCTCGCGGGACCCCAGTCATATCGGAGTGTTGCCACGCGAAGACCGACGTGTATTTTGTGAGCAACCTTTTCATTCTCAATCTCGTTTCATCTGAAATGGTAGCGCCAATTGTGACCGTTTGCTCGGGGAATTTTGGGTTTAAAATCCACTTCTCTGGCGCATTGTCCGCCATTTGAAGTTTCATTCTCCCCTCCCGCGGCGTATTTGTCACTGCGCACAAATGATCGCGATAAACAAATGTTACGCCCGTTGGTGTAGGAAACCCCAAAGCGCCGTGCGCTGGCGACGGTACAGCATTAAATTGGGCAATCGTTCCCCTACCCAGGATCATATTGTGGCATGACGTGGTAGGCAAGACCAAGAAGTTGACAACTTCTGCTCGCTTGTGTTCATCATCCCCCATAGTCAATTCAAACTGAATCTGGCCCAGTGGATGGATGATTTCATTTGAAACACCACAGATTGGTGCGTTCACAATTTCGAGCCGCGCTTGGTCTGCCGGGTCTAACTTTCTGAAACACTGCTCATACATAATGTCAGATTCGCTTCCAGTGTCCACCAGGACCTTTGATACTTCGTAATGAGCAATGTGTGTGGTGATGACGAGAGGACTGCTTATTGAAGGGCCTCCCCTGATTCTTGGGAAGATGACTTGCTGCTCGCGCCAATCTCCGTGGATTTGCGCGCTTCTCTTTTTTGACGTCTGCCCTTGTCGTCCCCCCTCAGCCACACAGATTCTTTTGTATTTCTTGCTGGCAGAGGCTCCTTCCGGTTGCTCATCTTCTATTCTTTGGTTTTTCACCAAGTGAGCTAGCCTGCCTGACTTTACATCCTTCTCGATCGCATCCTTTAAATGATGGCATGCGTCGGTGTTGTGGCCCGGGGACCTGTGAAATTCACAATATTTGCCACTGTTTTGCGGTCCCTTATAGTGTAGTTGCTTGGGGGGCTTGAATTGGACATTCTCAGTACTTAACACCTGTGAAGGTGTTTTAGTGAGGGGTGTCCATATTCTTGGCAGAGGTCTGCTAGGATCTCTGCCGCCCTCCCTCTTGTCACCCTCCCCGCGATTACGAACTTCTTTTTGGGGCTGGGGTGAGGTTGGTTGCGCTTGTTTTTCCGCGGAAGAAAAACTTGTTGGCTGCAACCTGGACCATACAGAGTTCTGTTTGGCCCTCTTCTCTTTGCTGCGCGGTGATTCTGCCTGATGCGCTCTTTCTCTTGCCCTATCTTGGGCAATCTGTTTCTCATTTCTCGCGAAAACTCGCGATGCCTCCATTAACTTGGCCCACGTGGTGGGCATACCATCTTTGCTTACGAGTGCCCGGCGCAGTTGATCACTGCGCGCGCCTTGTATAAAGGCCACGCGCAGGAGCTGCTCAGTTATACCCCCGATTGCCAAGGATTCCTGATTGAAACGAGTGATGTAATCTTCAATCGTTTCATCATTCCTGCGTATGCAGTGCATGATGTCATCAGGATCGCGCGTGTGCCTGCGCTGCTGTACGAAGTGGGCTTGGAACTTTTCTAATAGTTCCTCGAACCCATCAATTTGCCCTGTCGGCAAGCTCTCGAACCATACCCGCGCTGCGCCCGTGAGGCAGCGAGCAAACATATGACACCATGTTGGCATCGTCCAGCTCTCTAGGTTTCCCGTGTTATAGAAACCTTGCAAAAAGTCATCTGGATCTGTTGTGCCATCATATTTGCCCAGACCACTTGGCATCTTTGTCCTGTGCTGGATGGGAGCCTGCGCGATGCGCGCAGTAAACTTTGAGTGTTTTACCAGGATGGCTAGTCTGTAGGGTGTGGTTACGTCCACTTGCCCTCTGACCGGTGGGCTGTACGGCATGTACAGATCCAGATCTGCTCTGGCTCCAGGCGCCTGGTTCACAGGCGCTCGGAGCTGTGAGCCTCCTGCATGAGTATCCCGTGTCTTCCTCATGCTATGCACTTCTTCATCACTGAACTCAGTGTGTGCAGTGTGAACAGAATGTCCTTCTTCCGGCGCGCGCGGCCTTTTTGTAGTCTGTTTATCAAACGCTTGCCTTTGTGTTTGGTCGGCTAGCTTCTTCTGTTTGACCATTTCAGTGTACTTTTCCATCAGACGCCGCTGCTCGTTTATGAGCCATTCATTCGGATCATTTGTTTCTTCTTCTGGACCCATTGGTCCTTTCAGTTTCGCGCCGGCCATATTTTGTAACGTGAGATCGTCTGGAGGAGTTTCAGTCTGGCCGTGAGGGGTTGTGACGAAGGGACGGCTGCTGGTGGTACGCGTAGAATCACGCGGAACCCTCAGAACCTGCTGTCCGTCGTTAACACCCTCACGTTCAATATCCTCCAGAGCTTGATCAACGTTACGAACTCCAGAAACCATGGTGATTGATTTTTTTTTTTTTATAGATCTGATGAGATCTGATTGCCGTTTGTAACAGTGGATGGCGCCAATGAAGAAACGTGGATCTACTCACTGGTAGCAGATCTACTTTCCTCGGGTGTGATTATACTATTTCACCGATGGTTCTTCTGGGTCTGTGTTCTTCCACCTACAAAATGAACAGCGCCGTTACTTACCCCTCAGAAAGGGACAGAGGGGTCCTCTTTGGGGTAACCCTCCGGCGTGAGAATCAGTATATTGTGGAGAAGATGATAATGAGTGTAAAAGAATCTCAAGAGTATTGCTGAATAGCTGAATACCCCCTGATTGTGAGACTGTTTGTTTGTATGTAACTGATTGTGAGTGAATGTAATTCAATATGATTGAATGTGATATCACTGCTTGTAACTGTCAATGATTGAGTATGAATCTGTCATCAAAGTGGAGTTGATGCTGTATTTATAGTGCTAGGGTTACCACCGGTTGGGCTCAACCTCGTTGGCTTCCTCCAATCGCACTGCGCCACATGTCCTCTGGGACACCTGGCGCTTTCTCGTTGGTTGTAATCACGTGGCAACACATGTGTCATGCTGAGTTGTCGACCTTTCATTTGGCAGCTGTCAACATCAGCATATTCTTACTCCTTAAAAAGATGCCTTCTGGAAGGTTGTCTGACGTGCACAATCAAGGTTGCCCTAATCCTGATTTGGATAAGGACGAGGTTGATTATGCGCACGTGTGATATGCGCCCATCCTGAGGATGCGCGAGGTCTTCTCTTTATTCTCACGCGCAGATATTTCATGCGCAGATGTGATATGCACGAGCATGTGATATGCGCCGCGCGCTGATGCGCTGCGCGCATATGTGATGCGCGAGCATGTGTGTCTGGGCAGATGTGATATGCACGAGCATGTGATATGCGCCGCGCGCTGATGCGCCGCGCGCATATGTGATGCGCGAGCATATGTGTGCCTGGGCAGATGATGCCTGAGCATGTTTTGTATGCGCCATGCGCATAGGTTTTGGCTTTGTGCCTTCATAATGTCTTTATCTTGTGAGTTGACCCGCCTTGCTCGGTGTTGAGGCGGGTACATACCTCTTCAGTTAGTTAAAACATGACCGACTAATATATACTAAGTTTTATGCGAACATTGTAATTATAGATATGTAAAGTAAATTATAAATAACAATAAATTAACAATATATAAGAAAAGAAACAAGTTGAACACAAGTTTAAAAATTTACTCACGATTTGAGTTAACTTTTAGAAATAAAGTATTAACGAGTCAAATATTTAATAATTTTACTTTTAGTATAAATAAGGTTTTAAGTTATATATGATTTTCACTTTTTCAGAAACGTACTTTAGAGTTAGTTAAGTTTTATAATTAACATTGTAAAAGATATTAGCTAGCATACGTCTTTATAATAATGTCAAAATGAATTTATAGAATTTGTCAATTTGCTCTTGCTTCATATATCTCCCAACTCCAAGTCTGTTCACAATCAAGATAAAACTAAACGTACGTCAACTGGTGTGAAACAAAAATGCTAATATTCAAATAATGTTATTAAATTTCATTTAAGAATCTTCGAATTGAAAACTACACCTGATAGTCGTTATTTTGTCAAATATACTTTCAATAGCTTGTATGTTCATTTAAAGTTAAGACATTATAGTTTCCGTAATAAATAGTTTGGTTGTATAGGTATGGATGATCCATTGGCATAAGTATAAGGGAAAATTCCCAAAATAAGCATTTATGAAAACAAGTTTCTAGTTTTAGGTATTATTTGCAAAAAATTCTAGAAATAGGTATTATAAACTAGTCGTGACGAGTAGTTTGTAGAATCAATTAAAAATTGCCACGTGTCCTTAAACTAACCGTAACGAGCACGTTTACTAATCATTTACTCGTCATGACTAAATAAGTTTCATGTCTCGTAATCAACGCCCACGAGTTATTTAAAAGTCCTTTAGTCACGACGACTAGTTTACACGGTTTACAATCTCTACACAAATAGTTTATTAGTAGTCAACTCGTCACGACTAGTTTAACCTTATAATCTACTCGTCGCGACTAAAGGACTTATGAATTACTCGTGGGTGTTGATTACGAGGCATGAAACTTATTGAGTTGTGACGAGTAATTGATTAGTGAACGTGCTCGTTACGGTTGGTTTAATGAAAATTAAGTCTATCAAGCGGTAGGAGTTGTATTCATAACAACAAAGTAAATGGATAAAATGCATGTATCGAAGTAAAGATTTAAGGAGTAGGCTATTAGGTGCACGTGAAGGAATCGTCTATTTGAATTCATTCAATTGTTAAGATGGAAGATCAACAAGTGATGGAGGATGATAGCTCCAAGGGTGGCGAGGAAAACTCGGTTGGGGGGGGGGGGACCTTCTAAACACGATATTTACATGATACATAAATTATCAAAATATATTGAAATTGGTTCGGTTGTGGGTTTTGATGGATTGTATAAGTGAATGCATACGTGATTATTTTGGTAAATTAATGGGATCGATAATGCATCGAGAAGAAAAAGATTTGGAAGGTTTGTTCGAAACATTGGATGAAATTTTTTTGCTTAATTACAATAGAGGCAATTGGTTTTGTTGGATTTATTTAAATTGAAAAGTATGTGGTAAAATTATAATTTTGATTATGCGATTAGTAGTGCTCGTGATCATTCGTGGTGTATTATTCCTGAATGGGGTTCATTGTTTGTGAATGATTCAATTTTATGTGCGGATAATTTGATGATAGTCGAAGGTATGTGAGTAATTTTTTTTAAAATGTTTTATTATCAATGTGTATGCACCTTAAGATGATAGAGAAAGGTGGCATTATGGAATTATATTCTTTTATCCGAGAATAATCGTTTAAGTATATATTTTATATTTGGTGATTTAATGTCATTAGAGATTCTTCGTATAGTGTTTTCTAGTAATATTGCTTATCATTTTAATGATTTTATTACCAAGGTTGGGTTATTTGATGCTCTAACGGGGGAATTCCAGTTTACAAAGATTAATTGGGTGGATTGGGATCAATCATCGCACAAAAGGTATTGGGATGGCTAGGAATTAGGTATTTGAGAGCCATCTGTTGGAAATATTTGTATGATTTTTGACCATTTAGCATTTATATGGATTAAATTTGTGTAGCCCCATAATTATGGTATCTAATTTGATGGGAGTTAATATCATAAGGGGTTAATATGTAAATATGGTGGCTAAAAGATTTTGAGTTGGTGCCCTAATTATGTGATGGCTATTATTAATCCACAACTATAATGAAAAATGGAATTTTGAGATTTATGTTTCTAGATTTTTACAAATTAATGCCACCACTTTAAGTTATTGGGAAATTAATAACCAACAATGGGTTATGTGCCATGTTTGTGAAACAAGTGTAGTGAAATAAGAACTCTGTGTTTCCATGTTTATGTTTTAATGCCGGTTTGTGTTTTGTTACTGTAGCTACAATTGATGTGTTTCCATGTTTCTATTTTAATGCCCGTCTGTGTTTTGTTGCTGTACCCACAATTGATCGAGCATTATCAACAGTAAAGTTTGTAAGCCGTACAGAATCATATAATTATGCAGATTGATTTTATTGTGTATTTTGTTTGCATCTTAGTCTTGTGCTTTAATGATTTGAGTGATCAAACCAACAGGAGATCATTCAAATAAATATAAACACCAATTCTAAGCCTCTTAATGTACATCATTTAAATTATCATTCTATGAACCCAATGAGAATTGGTTTGATAATTTAGATGATGGAAATAAACATATTTGTTTCATCATACCCAACGGTGTTTTGAAATAAACTAGCGGGATACCCGCGCTACGCACGGGGGAATTAGGTTGGTGTTGATTTGTTACGTCACTGTATTGGCACTCGTTATAGCAACTTAAGACCTGGACATCGAAAATGGTATATTCGGAATACTTTGTTGCTTCAATCATTGGATGTAGCAACTCGATTTTCCGCATACTAATCCGAACCCGTTACTTGACCCGTTTTATGTCGGGAAGTTTTAACACTGAAAAATATCGCGTTTATCGAGAAATTTTATAATCGTTTATTAAAGTTATTTAATATATATTCAACTTTGAAAAAAGTACATTTTCAACCCAAATATAAGTTTAATCCCATAACGTCTCCATCTCCAATCCATAAGGACTAAACTGCAATTTTTGAAGAATATCTTGAATACCCATTTACCCAACCCGTAACCCATGAACCGGATATCCAAATCCGCGACCCGATTAGATTGTTTGAACCATAATTTTCGTTCTAAATTAAGAATTGGATCGTGTTTTTGATATCCTTTACCATTAGCGGCCTAAGAAACTCATTTAATTAAGAAATAAGATCAAATCTAATGTGAATTGATTTATTCCAATAACCGATCTAACCTAATATCAATTATATAAACCTGGGCCGATCTTAATGCAATAAAACACGTCTGAACCTTCTATATAATCCGGAGATCAAAACCCCTAAGCTTAATTCTGTTAATATTAGCCGTAACCTCTCCAATCGGCTTCTGTCTTGACGGCGCTGGTGGGTATCATTCTCCCTTAATTCATCATCGTTTGAGGTAATTAATTTGTGCATCCTATTCGTCGATCATCGGGGAATGAAAGCCCTAACATTAATTAAATCAACAATTAACAGATTTAATGATTGTATAATTAGGGTTCTTAATCAGAATTGGGTTTTTGTTTGTGTCTGTATAAATCAAACCGTTTACAACTTTTAAACAACTGACACACCAGCACGCATGGCTGGTGTGTGTGTGTGTTAAACTTTGGATCGGCCACTGGCACGGGTTCGAGTCCCGGCCAGCCCCTATTTTTGGTTTTATTTTTATTTGATTGTTTTAAATTTGTTTTAATGAATTAGGATATATTATAATCAATATTAAAACAATATATTATTTTAACCAACATTACCGAGTTGAACGTTTCGTGTCAATTGTCTCGTTACAAGCTTTGGTGTGTTTATATATATATGTGTGTGTGTGTGTGTGTGTGTGTGTGTGTATGTATACATATATAGGAGAAGTATAGTTTGAAAACCCTCTTGAGTTGAGAAAATCCGTGAAAACCTTATGTAACTGTTAGGGCACGGATTTTCAGTACCCTCAAGAAACATTATTCAGAGTAAATTCAGGATGCGGTATTGTTAAAGGTAATAGGTATCCTAATTACATTATAAATGTAACACGATTTTTGCTTCTTTCTATGTTTACCAGGTCAAAGATTGTTATCGTGATCTTTCAAAGGCTCGCACTTTCCGTTAATAAAGCGTGACAAGAAAGGAAACGTGCTGATTGAAGGGCTAACGGCTAATTGGAATAACCCCGCAGTTTCCTTAAATATAGGCCATATTGTTAGCTTTTTATTTTTATAAATAGAGCTCAAAACCGGATCAGAACATATACTCTAGACACACGAGACTTACTAGTACTCAAATTCTCTGTAATCACGATCAAGTTTGAGCTCCACCATTGTAATCACCTTTGTTATTAATAAACCGGTGGTGACAGTTTTCACCGCCCGAGGTTTTTTGCTTGTTATCCTAAGGATAACGGGTTTTTTTTCTCGCAACAAATCTTTGTGTTCAAGCACTTTTACTTTCATTTTATATAAGCACCTAGTCCCGATTACTAATTTGGTTACGAAATTATTATTGTCAATTTTTTGACCAAAACAATTTGGCGCCCACCGTGGGGCTAACGGTGCTTTAATCCATTAATTCCGTTTATTTCATTCACCTTCATTCTCTTTACAATGGCCTCACAACCAAAAACCAGTTCAGTCTTTGCTCCAGTGGTTACTACAGCTACAAGTGTCAACGTAGGACCTCCACCACTGCCGAAGAAAAATACTGAGCCCAGAGGAGAAATTCCACCATTCGCGGGGTCCTCCACACGGATAGACCAGGTTATTTCTAACAATGATATTTTTTCTTTGATGAAACAGGTCAAAACGCACATGGAGCAGCAAGAGAAGACCAACTCAAGGCTATTCAAGGAGATTGAAGGAATCAAGAAGAAACCAGGGCATGAGGCCACTCCAATCGTGCCCAGGGTCCTTGATTTTGATTCTCCAGGATCTTCTATCCTTCAGAATCCCGAATCCTTGGGGACACAATCAGCAAGGATTCCACCACAGCAGCAATCAGGATACTGGGGAGCTTTTCCTTCGGTATCCTCGGAGTTACCCGGACCAACGAGGCCAGGGTCCGTCAGCATGCAGCCTCGCTCAACCATACCAGCCGGTATATTTTCATCAGAATCCCCTATGATGTCCTCAGAAGTGCATGTTAGAGATGACATCCCTATGCAGGCACCACCTTATCCAGAGGATACTATCAATGGAGGAATTAACCATTCTGGCTCAGGATACCAAAGACCTTACCAGAATCTTGGTAACAGTTTACCTGATCCTAATTTATACACTAACCGTGGATCTGTGCAGGATAAGGGGATATCTCCTTATATAGCCAGGGAGTTACAGAAAATAAAGGACATGATCTCCAGTATCCCCGGGATAATCCGTCCCATAGCCGAAGTCCCGGCGGGCAGTCACAAACTTTCCAGGTTCACTTGGCCCATATGCGACGTGGAGATCCCCAGGAAATTCCAGACGCCCAACATGAAACTTTATGACGGCACTACGGATCCTGAGGAGCATGTGACTTAATATAGGGAAAGGATGGAGGTCAACCCTATTCCCGCAGAAATCATAAAAGCATGTCTACGTAAAGGGTTTGGTTCAACACTAACAGGGCCGACCCTCAAATGGTTATTAAGTATTCCTTCCAATACTATCACTTCCTTTGCTCATTTAATTAACTTGTTTAATAATCAATTTTCTTGTAGTAGATCTTTTGAGAAAATGACAGGTGATTTATATAGAATTGTTCAGCATAACAATGAATCCCTAAGGGATTACATAATCAGATTTAGCAGGGAAGCTTTGGAAATCCCCAACCTCGACATGGAAGCTGCTGTTGAAGCCTTCAAGATAGGACTTAGGAAGGATTCTCCTTTCTATGACGACCTCGGCATGACTCCATGTAGGAATCTTGACGAAGTCAGAAACATGGCACTAAGATACATTCGGCTGGAGGATGACAAGAAAGTTCATGGAAACTTGGTTATCCCGAAATACGAGTCTACCAACAGGAAGTCCAACTCTCCACAAAAGTTCTTCAGACCGAAGCCTTATTCCAAGCAGGATAATCCCAAGATCAATGCTGTGGAAGAAGACGAAGACGAAGAAGAATATCCTAAAATATCCGAATATTGCTTTAACCTTGATATTGGTGGTGTAATTTGTGCCATGCAGGATTTAGGTGACAAGGCCATATGGCCTAAGAAGAATGAGAAGCCTGGATCAAACAAAGACAAGTAAAAATGGTGTGCATTCCATGAAGACTTTGGCCATTGCACTGATGATTGTATAGCACTTTGGAAGGAAATAGGATACCTTCTCAACAAAGGACACCTGAAGGAACTATTTGGAAAAAACAAGAACAAAAGCCAGGATCCTGTTAAGATACCTGAAAGGGCACCTTGTCCACCACCCGGAGCTAAGGTGGTATCCTTCATCTCGGGAGGATCTGACATCTGCGGAACCTCGTATTCAGGGGCTAAGAAACGTTCTAGAGAAACAAAAATGGACAACGGAGAAAGACCTCTCCGTACTTCCACATTGATGACTCAAAGAATCATATCCTTCGATGAGGAAGATAGATATGACCTTGTGGATCCCAACCATGATGGTTTGGTAATT